>NW_027255939.1:2511640-2811640 GCF_043229965.1 Drosophila suzukii | reverse complement strand
CTAGAGAGTGGAGGGCGGAATCTGTTGATCTACCCTTTCGGTACGCGTGCTATGCGTCAGAGAGTAGGCTTTGGTCGATGGTTAGCCTGATATGGGTATCAATTAACCTTTCCAGGGTCTTCATCAAGATGGAAGAGAGACTACTCGGGTGGAAGTCCATTGGGTTGGTGTGGGAGGGTTTGCCGGCTTTCGGTATAAAAATTACCTTAACGTCCAGCCACATTGTTGGAATATGGTTTAGAGCAAGGCAGCTGCGGAAGATGGCTGTCAGCCAGGGTAGGGAAATATCTAGTGTATGTTGTAGCTGGGCCGGGAAGAACCCATCTGGGCCGGGGGATTTGAAGGGCTTACTGAATGCGGCCAGGGTTCGAGATGTTGTCTATACTCTGGTCGTCTAAGTTCTCCTCTATGTAGAGGTCCTCAACTACATGGGTGTTTTTAGGGAAGTGGGTGTCTAACAGTAGTTCAAGGGTTTCCTGACTGTTTTCCGTCCAGCTGTCAGCATTGGTTTTTAGATAGCCAATGGTTGCTGGAGATTTTGCTAAAATTCTTCTGAGTCTGGATACTTCCGCAGTAGATTCTATGCTACTGCAGAAATTAGCCCAAGCTCTTCGTTTTGATATTCTAATTTCCTTTTTGTATAGGCTTAGTTTTGTATGGTATAAATTCCAGTAAATTCCATAAAGTAAGTTCTACACTCTCTTTTGAGGTTCGCCAGGGTTGCGTTCCACCACGGGGGTTTGGGTTTTGCTTTGACTGTTCTGCTTGGGCAAGCCCTTTTTAAGGCCTCACCGCAGATATCAGTAAATGTGTTAACTAGGCTATCTAATTCTTGACCGTTTCGTACGTGCGTCGGTGGAGCGTGTAGGTTCCTGTTGAGGAAATTTTTGTAGTACCCTCAGTTGGTTAATCTTAGATTAATAATGTTCTCGGCGGGAGGACAGTCTAGAGTTGGCGTCCCCACCCAGGATGAGTTCCTTAGATGAGTGAGTATGTATGAGTTGTTGTGTGGTGATGTTTGGTAGTGGCCCTTCGTAGTCGTGAGCCAGATAGAATGATGCTATGGTGTGATGTGTGTTTTCGTTTAGCTCCAGTCAGTCTCCATTGCTCTTGAATGAGGACTACGTCTATGTTGCCTGTTGTCAGGCGGGTGAGGAGGGCAGCGGATGCTGCCTTGCTGTGGTGCAGGTTAATCTGCAGAAACTGCACCATCTTTGGGACCGTGGTCGGGCTGGGTACCCTCCGCTTCCTCCGCTATGTCCTGGAGGACAGTACGCCCTGGTCGGGTTGTGTCGTGAGTGCACAGCTGCTTGAGGCTCTCTGTCAGCTCCGAGTCGGTTGACACGTAGCCGGTGAGGGTGGCCTCCTCATGCTCCAATTCGTCGTCGCTCGGGGGTTCGTACGACGCACAGGCAGCCAAGTTGTCTGCCGCTAGCTTATCCGTGTCATAGATTCGCAGCTGCACCTTATCGAACCCTCGCTCTCGGTCGAGACGGGATGTCTGCCTCGCAAACTGCCAGCTTGGCCCCAGGGTAGACCTCCCCGACCTTGTTAATGGCAGCCTTATAAAGTGCTGCCGACCTCTCGTCTTCACAGGCGATCAACTTAACGTTGCCCTCTTCGTCTATCTGTTTGCAGCTGCGGCAGAAGTCGTGGTTACTGAGTTCCAGCCTGTGCGCACGAGTCCCTATAAGACAGTGGCCCGTGAGGGCATTTAGGAGAGTGGAGATGTCCTCCTGCTACATTGTAGGAGAGTTTTTGTTCTTTTCGAGTTGTAGTTTGGCCATGTGAGTCTAGAATTGTGGCAAGTTGAGATTGAGTTCCAACGGTTGTTTGAAAGTGTGTACAGTCTCTGCCTGAAATGGAGCTTGCAGGTAGCCATGGGCTACCCACCGTGTTCTTATCACGAAGGATGTCGGCGGTTGTCCCTTGTCTTGCTAGCTCGTCTGCTAAGCAGTTGCCCTCAATATTGCGATGTCCAGGCACCCAGATGATGTTGATTCTCGGTTGAGTGGCCATCTAATTAAGAGATTTGCGGCATTCAGAGATTGTTTTTGAGTTCGTTGTGTAGGAGTCGAGGGCCCTGAGGGCTGCTTGACTATCCGAGAAGATGAAAATATCTATGTCATGTTGTACTGACGTGTCCAGGTGGGTCATGGCTTCCTGAATTGCCATGACTTCCTCTTGGAAAACACTACAGTGGTCTGGTACGCGGAATTAGACTTTTATGTCTAGTTCCGGGGAGAAGACTCCGGCGTTGACGGCGTTTTCGAATTGGTGTGGGAGGTTGTCCCAGTCTGTACGGGTGGGTGGGAAGATCTTATAAATTCTTTCGAAGTTGACTATGGGTGGAACGTAGTCTGTACTACGTAGTAAGGATGTATGTTTTGATAGGATATTGGAGTGACCCGTAGAGCCTGTTGTCCATGCCGCTGCTTCGCGGAGCCTCAGCCTGTTGCAGATCCCCAGCTTTTGGCAAGTAGGTCCAGAATTGTGTTTAAAGCTTTAGTGGCGGTGGTGCGAAGCGCCCCACTGATGCAGAGTTCAGCGCTTCTTTGGATCTTGCAAAGGATCCGGAGGATGCAATTCTTTTCTAGGGAATGCCTCCATACAATGTTTCCGTAGAGGAGAATGGGCCTGACTATTGCAGTGTATAGCCATTGAACTGTCATGGGGGAGAAGCCCCACTTCCTCCCTATGGCTTTTTTACAAGCGAAGAGGGCTGTGGCCGCTTTGCGTGTGCGATCTAGGATGTTATCTGTCCAGAGGAGCTTTTTGTCAGGGATGACACCTAGGCACTTTGCGTGGTTTCTAAAGGTTAAGCGCGTTTGGTGTAGTTTTGTGAGAGTTAGATTTGGTACCTTATACTTCCTTGTAAAGAGAACTAATTCGGTCTTTTCTAGTTCCCAGTCCACAGACAGCCGTCCACCGGGAGAGGGTGGATAAGGCTGTGTCCATTAGATTGCGGGAATTTTCCCTGCAGTAGGATATCCACGTCGTCCGAGTAGGCCACAACTTTAGTGACCGCCTCTTCTAGAAGTGATAGCAGTTTGTTCACCACGCTGCCAGAGTATTACTTATTGCGGAAACCTCTCTCTATACTCTATACTAGAGAGTGGAGGGCGGAATCTGTTGATCTACCCTTTCGGTACGCGTGCTATGCGTCAGAGAGTAGGCTTTGGTCGATGGTTAGCCTGATATGGGTATCAATTAACCTTTCCAGGGTCTTCATCAAGATGGAAGAGAGACTACTCGGGTGGAAGTCCATTGGGTTGGTGTGGGAGGGTTTGCCGGCTTTCGGTATAAAAATTACCTTAACGTCCAGCCACATTGTTGGAATATGGTTTAGAGCAAGGCAGCCGCGGAAGATGGCTGTCAGCCAGGGTAGGGAAATATCTAGTGTATGTTGTAGCTGGGCCGGGAAGAACCCATCTGGGCCGGGGGATTTGAAGGGCTTACTGAATGCGGCCAGGGTTCGAGATGTGGTCTATACTCTGGTCGTCTAAGTTCTCCTCTATGTAGAGGTCCTCAACTGCATGGGTGTTTTTAGGGAAGTGGGTGTCTAACAGTAGTTCAAGGGTTTCCTGACTGTTTTCCGTCCAGCTGTCAGCATTGGTTTTTAGATAGCCAATGGTTGCTGGAGATTTTGCTAAAATTCTTCTGAGTCTGGATACTTCCGCAATAGATTCTATGCTACTGCAGAAATTAGCCCAAGCTCTTCGTTTTGATATTCTAATTTCCTTTTTGTATAGGCTTAGTTTTGTATGGTATAAATTCCAGTAAATTCCATAAAGTAAGTTCTACACTCTCTTTTGAGGTTCGCCAGGGTTGCGTTCCACCATGGGGGTTTGGGTTTTGCTTTGACTGTTCTGCTTGGGCAAGCCCTTTTTAAGGCCTCACCGCAGATATCAGTAAATGTGTTAACTAGGCTATCTAATTCTTGACCGTTTCGTACGTGCGTCGGTGGAGCGTGTAGGTTCCTGTTGAGGAAATTTTTGTAGTACCCTCAGTTGGTTAATCTTAGATTAATAATGTTCTCGGCGGGAGGACAGTCTAGAGTTGGCGTCCCCACCCAAGATGAGTTCCTTAGATGAGTGAGTATGTATGAGTTGTTGTGTGGTGATGTTTGGTAGTGGCCCTTCGTAGTCGTGAGCCAGATAGAATGATGCTATGGTGTGTGTGTGTTTTCGTTTAGCTCCAGTCAGTCTCCATTGCTCTTGAATGAGGACTACGTCTATGTTGCCTGTTGTCAGGCGGGTGAGGAGGGCAGCGGATGCTGCCTTGCTGTGGTGCAGGTTAATCTGCAGAAACTGCACCATCTTTGGGACCATGGTCGGGCTGGGTACCCTCCGCTTCCTCCGCTATGTCCTGGAGGACAGTACGCCCTGGTCGGGTTGTGTCGTGAGTGCACAGCTGCTTGAGGCTCTCTGTCAGCTCCGAGTCGGTTGACACGTAGCCGGTGAGGGTGGCCTCCTCATGCTCCAATTCGTCGTCGCTCGGGGGTTCGTACGACGCACAGGCAGCCAAGTTGTCTGCCGCTAGCTTATCCGTGTCATAGATTCGCAGCTGCACCTTATCGAACCCTCGCTCTCGGTCGAGACGGGATGTCTGCCTCGCAAACTGCCAGCTTGGCCCCAGGGTAGACCTCCCCGACCTTGTTAATGGCAGCCTTATAAAGTGCTGCCGACCTCTCGTCTTCACAGGCGATCAACTTAACGTTGCCCTCTTCGTCTATCTGTTTGCAGCTGAGGCAGAAGTCGTGGTTACTGAGTTCCAGCCTGTGCGCACGAGTCCCTATAAGACAGTGGCCCGTGAGGGCATTTAGGAGAGTGGAGATGTCCTCCTGCTACATTGTAGGAGAGTTTTTGTTCTTTTCGAGTTGTAGTTTGGCCATGTGAGTCTAGAATTGTGGCAAGTTGAGATTGAGTTCCAACGGTTGTTTGAAAGTGTGTACAGTCTCTGCCTGAAATGGAGCTTGCAGGTAGCCATGGGCTACACACCGTGTTCTTATCACGAAGGATGTCGGCGGTTGTCCCTTGTCTTGCTAGCTCGTCTGCTAAGCAGTTGCCCTCAATATTGCGATGTCCAGGCACCCAGATGATGTTGATTCTCGGTTGAGTGGCCATCTAATTAAGAGATTTGCGGCATTCAGAGATTGTTTTTGAGTTCGTTGTGTAGGAGTCGAGGGCCCTGAGGGCTGCTTGACTATCCGAGAAGATGAAAATATCTATGTCATGATGTACTGACGTGTCCAGGTGGGTCATGGCTTCCTGAATTGCCATGACTTCCTCTTGGAAAACACTACAGTGGTCTGGTACGCGGAATTAGACTTTTATGTCTAGTTCCGGGGAGAAGACTCCGGCGTTGACGGCGTTTTCGAATTGGTGTGGGAGGTTGTCCCAGTCTGTACGGGTGGGTGGGAAGATCTTATAAATTCTTTCGAAGTTGACTATGGGTGGAACGTAGTCTGTACTACGTAGTAAGGATGTATGTTTTGATAGGATATTGGAGTGACCCGTAGAGCCTGTTGTCCATGCCGCTGCTTCGCGGAGCCTCAGCCTGTTGCAGATCCCCAGCTTTTGGCAAGTAGGTCCAGAATTGTGTTTAAAGCTTTAGTGGCGGTGGTGCGAAGCGCCCCACTGATGCAGAGTTCAGCGCTTCTTTGGATCTTGTAAAGGATCCGGAGGATGCAATTCTTTTCTAGGGAATGCCTCCATACAATGTTTCCGTAGAGGAGAATGGGCCTGACTATTGCAGTGTATAGCCATTGAACTGTCATGGGGGAGAAGCCCCACTTCCTCCCTATGGCTTTTTTACAAGCGAAGAGGGCTGTGGCCGCTTTGCGTGTGCGATCTAGGATGTTATCTGTCCAGAGGAGCTTTTGTCAGGGATGACACCTAGGCACTTTGCGTGGTTGCTAAAGGTTAAGCGCGTTTGGTGTAGTTTTGGGAGAGTTAGATTTGGTACCTTATACTTCCTTGTAAAGAGAACTAATTCGGTCTTTTCTAGTTCCCAGTCCACAGACAGCCGTCCACCGGGAGAGGGTGGATAAGGCTGTGTCCATTAGATTGCAAAGAGTTTGCGGGAATTTTCCCTGCAGTAGGATATCCACGTCGTCCGCGTAGGCCACAACTTTAGTGACCGCCTCTTCTAGAAGTGATAGCAGTTTGTTCACCACGCTGCCAGAGAGCTAGAGAGTGGAGGGCGGAATCTGTTGATCTACCCTTTCGGTACGCGTGCTATGCGTCAGAGAGTAGGCTTTGGTCGATGGTTAGCCTGATATGGGTATCAATTAACCTTTCCAGGGTCTTCATCAAGATGGAAGAGAGACTACTCGGGTGGAAGTCCATTGGGTTGGTGTAGGAGGGTTTGCCGGCTTTCGGTATAAAAATTACCTTAACGTCCAGCCACATTGTTGGAATATGGTTTAGAGCAAGGCAGCCGCGGAAGATGGCTGTCAGCCAGGGTAGGGAAATATCTAGTGTATGTTGTAGCTGGGCCGGGAAGAACCCATCTGGGCCGGGGGATTTGAAGGGCTTACTGAATGCGGCCAGGGTTCGAGATGTTGTCTATACTCTGGTCGTCTAAGTTATCCTCTATGTAGAGGTCCTCAACTACATGGGTGTTTTTAGGGAAGTGGGTGTCTAACAGTAGTTCAAGGGTTTCCTGACTGTTTTCCGTCCAGCTGTCAGCATTGGTTTTTAGATAGCCAATGGTTGCTGGAGATTTTGCTAAAATTCTTCTGAGTCTGGATACTTCCGCAATAGATTCTATGCTACTGCAGAAATTAGCCCAAGCTCTTCGTTTTGATATTCTAATTTCCTTTTTGTATAGGCTTAGTTTTGTATGGTATAAATTCCAGTAAATTCCATAAAGTAAGTTCTACACTCTCTTTTGAGGTTCGCCAGGGTTGCGTTCCACCATGGGGGTTTGGGTTTTGCTTTGACTGTTCTGCTTGGGCAAGCCCTTTTTAAGGCCTCACCGCAGATATCAGTAAATGTGTTAACTAGGCTATCTAATTCTTGACCGTTTCGTACGTGCGTCGGTGGAGCGTGTAGGTTCCTGTTGAGGAAATTTTTGTAGTACCCTCAGTTGGTTAATCTTAGATTAATAATGTTCTCGGCGGGAGGACAGTCTAGAGTTGGCGTCCCCACCCAGGATGAGTTCCTTAGATGAGTGAGTATGTATGAGTTGTTGTGTGGTGATGTTTGGTAGTGGCCCTTCGTAGTCGTGAGCCAGATAGAATGATGCTATGGTGTGATGTGTGTTTTCGTTTAGCTCCAGTCAGTCTCCATTGCTCTTGAATGAGGACTACGTCTATGTTGCCTGTTGTCAGGCGGGTGAGGAGGGCAGCGGATGCTGCCTTGCTGTGGTGCAGGTTAATCTGCAGAAACTGCACCATCTTTGGGACCGTGGTCGGGCTGGGTACCCTCCGCTTCCTCCGCTATGTCCTGGAGGACAGTACGCCCTGGTCGGGTTGTGTCGTGAGTGCACAGCTGCTTGAGGCTCTCTGTCAGCTCCGAGTCGGTTGACACGTAGCCGGTGAGGGTGGCCTCCTCATGCTCCAATTCGTCGTCGCTCGGGGGTTCGTACGACGCACAGGCAGCCAAGTTGTCTGCCGCTAGCTTATCCGTGTCATAGATTCGCAGCTGCACCTTATCGAACCCTCGCTCTCGGTCGAGACGGGATGTCTGCCTCGCAAACTGCCAGCTTGGCCCCAGGGTAGACCTCCCCGACCTTGTTAATGGCAGCCTTATAAAGTGCTGCCGACCTCTCGTCTTCACAGGCGATCAACTTAACGTTGCCCTCTTCGTCTATCTGTTTGCAGCTGCGGCAGAAGTCGTGGTTACTGAGTTCCAGCCTGTGCGCACGAGTCCCTATAAGACAGTGGCCCGTGAGGGCATTTAGGAGAGTGGAGATGTCCTCCTGCTACATTGTAGGAGAGTTTTTGTTCTTTTCGAGTTGTAGTTTGGCCATGTGAGTCTAGAATTGTGGCAAGTTGAGATTGAGTTCCAACGGTTGTTTGAAAGTGTGTACAGTCTCTGCCTGAAATGGAGCTTGCAGGTAGCCATGGGCTACCCACCGTGTTCTTATCACGAAGGATGTCGGCGGTTGTCCCTTGTCTTGCTAGCTCGTCTGCTAAGCAGTTGCCCTCAATATTGCGATGTCCAGGCACCCAGATGATGTTGATTCTCGGTTGAGTGGCCATCTAATTAAGAGATTTGCGGCATTCAGAGATTGTTTTTGAGTTCGTTGTGTAGGAGTCGAGGGCCCTGAGGGCTGCTTGACTATCCGAGAAGATGAAAATATCTATGTCATGTTGTACTGACGTGTCCAGGTGGGTCATGGCTTCCTGAATTGCCATGACTTCCTCTTGGAAAACACTACAGTGGTCTGGTACGCGGAATTAGACTTTTATGTCTAGTTCCGGGGAGAAGACTCCGGCGTTGACGGCGTTTTCGAATTGGTGTGGGAGGTTGTCCCAGTCTGTACGGGTGGGTGGGAAGATCTTATAAATTCTTTCGAAGTTGACTATGGGTGGAACGTAGTCTGTACTACGTAGTAAGGATGTATGTTTTGATAGGATATTGGAGTGACCCGTAGAGCCTGTTGTCCATGCCGCTGCTTCGCGGAGCCTCAGCCTGTTGCAGATCCCCAGCTTTTGGCAAGTAGGTCCAGAATTGTGTTTAAAGCTTTAGTGGCGGTGGTGCGAAGCGCCCCACTGATGCAGAGTTCAGCGCTTCTTTGGATCTTGCAAAGGATCCGGAGGATGCAATTCTTTTCTAGGGAATGCCTCCATACAATGTTTCCGTAGAGGAGAATGGGCCTGACTATTGCAGTGTATAGCCATTGAACTGTCATGGGGGAGAAGCCCCACTTCCTCCCTATGGCTTTTTTACAAGCGAAGAGGGCTGTGGCCGCTTTGCGTGTGCGATCTAGGATGTTATCTGTCCAGAGGAGCTTTTTGTCAGGGATGACACCTAGGCACTTTGCGTGGTTTCTAAAGGTTAAGCGCGTTTGGTGTAGTTTTGTGAGAGTTAGATTTGGTACCTTATACTTCCTTGTAAAGAGAACTAATTCGGTCTTTTCTAGTTCCCAGTCCACAGACAGCCGTCCACCGGGAGAGGGTGGATAAGGCTGTGTCCATTAGATTGCGGGAATTTTCCCTGCAGTAGGATATCCACGTCGTCCGAGTAGGCCACAACTTTAGTGACCGCCTCTTCTAGAAGTGATAGCAGTTTGTTCACCACGCTGCCAGAGTATTACTTATTGCGGAAACCTCTCTCTATACTCTATACTAGAGAGTGGAGGGCGGAATCTGTTGATCTACCCTTTCGGTACGCGTGCTATGCGTCAGAGAGTAGGCTTTGGTCGATGGTTAGCCTGATATGGGTATCAATTAACCTTTCCAGGGTCTTCATCAAGATGGAAGAGAGACTACTCGGGTGGAAGTCCATTGGGTTGGTGTGGGAGGGTTTGCCGGCTTTCGGTATAAAAATTACCTTAACGTCCAGCCACATTGTTGGAATATGGTTTAGAGCAAGGCAGCCGCGGAAGATGGCTGTCAGCCAGGGTAGGGAAATATCTAGTGTATGTTGTAGCTGGGCCGGGAAGAACCCATCTGGGCCGGGGGATTTGAAGGGCTTACTGAATGCGGCCAGGGTTCGAGATGTGGTCTATACTCTGGTCGTCTAAGTTCTCCTCTATGTAGAGGTCCTCAACTGCATGGGTGTTTTTAGGGAAGTGGGTGTCTAACAGTAGTTCAAGGGTTTCCTGACTGTTTTCCGTCCAGCTGTCAGCATTGGTTTTTAGATAGCCAATGGTTGCTGGAGATTTTGCTAAAATTCTTCTGAGTCTGGATACTTCCGCAATAGATTCTATGCTACTGCAGAAATTAGCCCAAGCTCTTCGTTTTGATATTCTAATTTCCTTTTTGTATAGGCTTAGTTTTGTATGGTATAAATTCCAGTAAATTCCATAAAGTAAGTTCTACACTCTCTTTTGAGGTTCGCCAGGGTTGCGTTCCACCATGGGGGTTTGGGTTTTGCTTTGACTGTTCTGCTTGGGCAAGCCCTTTTTAAGGCCTCACCGCAGATATCAGTAAATGTGTTAACTAGGCTATCTAATTCTTGACCGTTTCGTACGTGCGTCGGTGGAGCGTGTAGGTTCCTGTTGAGGAAATTTTTGTAGTACCCTCAGTTGGTTAATCTTAGATTAATAATGTTCTCGGCGGGAGGACAGTCTAGAGTTGGCGTCCCCACCCAAGATGAGTTCCTTAGATGAGTGAGTATGTATGAGTTGTTGTGTGGTGATGTTTGGTAGTGGCCCTTCGTAGTCGTGAGCCAGATAGAATGATGCTATGGTGTGTGTGTGTTTTCGTTTAGCTCCAGTCAGTCTCCATTGCTCTTGAATGAGGACTACGTCTATGTTGCCTGTTGTCAGGCGGGTGAGGAGGGCAGCGGATGCTGCCTTGCTGTGGTGCAGGTTAATCTGCAGAAACTGCACCATCTTTGGGACCATGGTCGGGCTGGGTACCCTCCGCTTCCTCCGCTATGTCCTGGAGGACAGTACGCCCTGGTCGGGTTGTGTCGTGAGTGCACAGCTGCTTGAGGCTCTCTGTCAGCTCCGAGTCGGTTGACACGTAGCCGGTGAGGGTGGCCTCCTCATGCTCCAATTCGTCGTCGCTCGGGGGTTCGTACGACGCACAGGCAGCCAAGTTGTCTGCCGCTAGCTTATCCGTGTCATAGATTCGCAGCTGCACCTTATCGAACCCTCGCTCTCGGTCGAGACGGGATGTCTGCCTCGCAAACTGCCAGCTTGGCCCCAGGGTAGACCTCCCCGACCTTGTTAATGGCAGCCTTATAAAGTGCTGCCGACCTCTCGTCTTCACAGGCGATCAACTTAACGTTGCCCTCTTCGTCTATCTGTTTGCAGCTGAGGCAGAAGTCGTGGTTACTGAGTTCCAGCCTGTGCGCACGAGTCCCTATAAGACAGTGGCCCGTGAGGGCATTTAGGAGAGTGGAGATGTCCTCCTGCTACATTGTAGGAGAGTTTTTGTTCTTTTCGAGTTGTAGTTTGGCCATGTGAGTCTAGAATTGTGGCAAGTTGAGATTGAGTTCCAACGGTTGTTTGAAAGTGTGTACAGTCTCTGCCTGAAATGGAGCTTGCAGGTAGCCATGGGCTACACACCGTGTTCTTATCACGAAGGATGTCGGCGGTTGTCCCTTGTCTTGCTAGCTCGTCTGCTAAGCAGTTGCCCTCAATATTGCGATGTCCAGGCACCCAGATGATGTTGATTCTCGGTTGAGTGGCCATCTAATTAAGAGATTTGCGGCATTCAGAGATTGTTTTTGAGTTCGTTGTGTAGGAGTCGAGGGCCCTGAGGGCTGCTTGACTATCCGAGAAGATGAAAATATCTATGTCATGATGTACTGACGTGTCCAGGTGGGTCATGGCTTCCTGAATTGCCATGACTTCCTCTTGGAAAACACTACAGTGGTCTGGTACGCGGAATTAGACTTTTATGTCTAGTTCCGGGGAGAAGACTCCGGCGTTGACGGCGTTTTCGAATTGGTGTGGGAGGTTGTCCCAGTCTGTACGGGTGGGTGGGAAGATCTTATAAATTCTTTCGAAGTTGACTATGGGTGGAACGTAGTCTGTACTACGTAGTAAGGATGTATGTTTTGATAGGATATTGGAGTGACCCGTAGAGCCTGTTGTCCATGCCGCTGCTTCGCGGAGCCTCAGCCTGTTGCAGATCCCCAGCTTTTGGCAAGTAGGTCCAGAATTGTGTTTAAAGCTTTAGTGGCGGTGGTGCGAAGCGCCCCACTGATGCAGAGTTCAGCGCTTCTTTGGATCTTGTAAAGGATCCGGAGGATGCAATTCTTTTCTAGGGAATGCCTCCATACAATGTTTCCGTAGAGGAGAATGGGCCTGACTATTGCAGTGTATAGCCATTGAACTGTCATGGGGGAGAAGCCCCACTTCCTCCCTATGGCTTTTTTACAAGCGAAGAGGGCTGTGGCCGCTTTGCGTGTGCGATCTAGGATGTTATCTGTCCAGAGGAGCTTTTGTCAGGGATGACACCTAGGCACTTTGCGTGGTTGCTAAAGGTTAAGCGCGTTTGGTGTAGTTTTGGGAGAGTTAGATTTGGTACCTTATACTTCCTTGTAAAGAGAACTAATTCGGTCTTTTCTAGTTCCCAGTCCACAGACAGCCGTCCACCGGGAGAGGGTGGATAAGGCTGTGTCCATTAGATTGCAAAGAGTTTGCGGGAATTTTCCCTGCAGTAGGATATCCACGTCGTCCGCGTAGGCCACAACTTTAGTGACCGCCTCTTCTAGAAGTGATAGCAGTTTGTTCACCACGCTGCCAGAGAGCTAGAGAGTGGAGGGCGGAATCTGTTGATCTACCCTTTCGGTACGCGTGCTATGCGTCAGAGAGTAGGCTTTGGTCGATGGTTAGCCTGATATGGGTATCAATTAACCTTTCCAGGGTCTTCATCAAGATGGAAGAGAGACTACTCGGGTGGAAGTCCATTGGGTTGGTGTAGGAGGGTTTGCCGGCTTTCGGTATAAAAATTACCTTAACGTCCAGCCACATTGTTGGAATATGGTTTAGAGCAAGGCAGCCGCGGAAGATGGCTGTCAGCCAGGGTAGGGAAATATCTAGTGTATGTTGTAGCTGGGCCGGGAAGAACCCATCTGGGCCGGGGGATTTGAAGGGCTTACTGAATGCGGCCAGGGTTCGAGATGTTGTCTATACTCTGGTCGTCTAAGTTATCCTCTATGTAGAGGTCCTCAACTACATGGGTGTTTTTAGGGAAGTGGGTGTCTAACAGTAGTTCAAGGGTTTCCTGACTGTTTTCCGTCCAGCTGTCAGCATTGGTTTTTAGATAGCCAATGGTTGCTGGAGATTTTGCTAAAATTCTTCTGAGTCTGGATACTTCCGCAATAGATTCTATGCTACTGCAGAAATTAGCCCAAGCTCTTCGTTTTGATATTCTAATTTCCTTTTTGTATAGGCTTAGTTTTGTATGGTATAAATTCCAGTAAATTCCATAAAGTAAGTTCTACACTCTCTTTTGAGGTTCGCCAGGGTTGCGTTCCACCATGGGGGTTTGGGTTTTGCTTTGACTGTTCTGCTTGGGCAAGCCCTTTTTAAGGCCTCACCGCAGATATCAGTAAATGTGTTAACTAGGCTATCTAATTCTTGACCGTTTCGTACGTGCGTCGGTGGAGCGTGTAGGTTCCTGTTGAGGAAATTTTTGTAGTACCCTCAGTTGGTTAATCTTAGATTAATAATGTTCTCGGCGGGAGGACAGTCTAGAGTTGGCGTCCCCACCCAGGATGAGTTCCTTAGATGAGTGAGTATGTATGAGTTGTTGTGTGGTGATGTTTGGTAGTGGCCCTTCGTAGTCGTGAGCCAGATAGAATGATGCTATGGTGTGATGTGTGTTTTCGTTTAGCTCCAGTCAGTCTCCATTGCTCTTGAATGAGGACTACGTCTATGTTGCCTGTTGTCAGGCGGGTGAGGAGGGCAGCGGATGCTGCCTTGCTGTGGTGCAGGTTAATCTGCAGAAACTGCACCATCTTTGGGACCGTGGTCGGGCTGGGTACCCTTCGCTTCCTCCGCTATGTCCTGGAGGACAGTACGCCCTGGTCGGGTTGTGTCGTGAGTGCACAGCTGCTTGAGGCTCTCTGTCAGCTCCGAGTCGGTTGACACGTAGCCGGTGAGGGTGGCCTCCTCATGCTCCAATTCGTCGTCGCTCGGGGGTTCGTACGACGCACAGGCAGCCAAGTTGTCTGCCGCTAGCTTATCCGTGTCATAGACTCGCAGCTGCACCTTATCGAACCCTCGCTCTCGGTCGAGACGGGATGTCTGCCTCGCAAACTGCCAGCTTGGCCCCAGGGTAGACCTCCCCGACCTTGTTAATGGCAGCCTTATAAAGTGCTGCCGACCTCTCGTCTTCACAGGCGATCAACTTAACGTTGCCCTCTTCGTCTATCTGTTTGCAGCTGCGGCAGAAGTCGTGGTTACTGAGTTCCAGCCTGTGCGCACGAGTCCCTATAAGACAGTGGCCCGTGAGGGCATTTAGGAGAGTGGAGATGTCCTCCTGCTACATTGTAGGAGAGTTTTTGTTCTTTTCGAGTTGTAGTTTGGCCATGTGAGTCTAGAATTGTGGCAAGTTGAGATTGAGTTCCAACGGTTGTTTGAAAGTGTGTACAGTCTCTGCCTGAAATGGAGCTTGCAGGTAGCCATGGGCTACCCACCGTGTTCTTATCACGAAGGATGTCGGCGGTTGTCCCTTGTCTTGCTAGCTCGTCTGCTAAGCAGTTGCCCTCAATATTGCGATGTCCAGGCACCCAGATGATGTTGATTCTCGGTTGAGTGGCCATCTAATTAAGAGATTTGCGGCATTCAGAGATTGTTTTTGAGTTCGTTGTGTAGGAGTCGAGGGCCCTGAGGGCTGCTTGACTATCCGAGAAGATGAAAATATCTATGTCATGATGTACTGACGTGTCCAGGTGGGTCATGGCTTCCTGAATTGCCATGACTTCCTCTTGGAAAACACTACAGTGGTCTGGTACGCGGAATTAGACTTTTATGTCTAGTTCCGGGGAGAAGACTCCGGCGTTGACGGCGTTTTCGAATTGGTGTGGGAGGTTGTCCCAGTCTGTACGGGTGGGTGGGAAGATCTTATAAATTCTTTCGAAGTTGACTATGGGTGGAACGTAGTCTGTACTACGTAGTAAGGATGTATGTTTTGATAGGATATTGGAGTGACCCGTAGAGCCTGTTGTCCATGCCGCTGCTTCGCGGAGCCTCAGCCTGTTGCAGATCCCCAGCTTTTGGCAAGTAGGTCCAGAATTGTGTTTAAAGCTTTAGTGGCGGTGGTGCGAAGCGCCCCACTGATGCAGAGTTCAGCGCTTCTTTGGATCTTGTAAAGGATCCGGAGGATGCAATTCTTTTCTAGGGAATGCCTCCATACAATGTTTCCGTAGAGGAGAATGGGCCTGACTATTGCAGTGTATAGCCATTGAACTGTCATGGGGGAGAAGCCCCACTTCCTCCCTATGGCTTTTTTACAAGCGAAGAGGGCTGTGGCCGCTTTGCGTGTGCGATCTAGGATGTTATCTGTCCAGAGGAGCTTTTGTCAGGGATGACACCTAGGCACTTTGCGTGGTTGCTAAAGGTTAAGCGCGTTTGGTGTAGTTTTGGGAGAGTTAGATTTGGTACCTTATACTTCCTTGTAAAGAGAACTAATTCGGTCTTTTCTAGTTCCCAGTCCACAGACAGCCGTCCACCGGGAGAGGGTGGATAAGGCTGTGTCCATTAGATTGCAAAGAGTTTGCGGGAATTTTCCCTGCAGTAGGATATCCACGTCGTCCGCGTAGGCCACAACTTTAGTGACCGCCTCTTCTAGAAGTGATAGCAGTTTGTTCACCACGCTGCCAGAGAGCTAGAGAGTGGAGGGCGGAATCTGTTGATCTACCCTTTCGGTACGCGTGCTATGCGTCAGAGAGTAGGCTTTGGTCGATGGTTAGCCTGATATGGGTATCAATTAACCTTTCCAGGGTCTTCATCAAGATGGAAGAGAGACTACTCGGGTGGAAGTCCATTGGGTTGGTGTAGGAGGGTTTGCCGGCTTTCGGTATAAAAATTACCTTAACGTCCAGCCACATTGTTGGAATATGGTTTAGAGCAAGGCAGCCGCGGAAGATGGCTGTCAGCCAGGGTAGGGAAATATCTAGTGTATGTTGTAGCTGGGCCGGGAAGAACCCATCTGGGCCGGGGGATTTGAAGGGCTTACTGAATGCGGCCAGGGTTCGAGATGTTGTCTATACTCTGGTCGTCTAAGTTATCCTCTATGTAGAGGTCCTCAACTACATGGGTGTTTTTAGGGAAGTGGGTGTCTAACAGTAGTTCAAGGGTTTCCTGACTGTTTTCCGTCCAGCTGTCAGCATTGGTTTTTAGATAGCCAATGGTTGCTGGAGATTTTGCTAAAATTCTTCTGAGTCTGGATACTTCCGCAATAGATTCTATGCTACTGCAGAAATTAGCCCAAGCTCTTCGTTTTGATATTCTAATTTCCTTTTTGTATAGGCTTAGTTTTGTATGGTATAAATTCCAGTAAATTCCATAAAGTAAGTTCTACACTCTCTTTTGAGGTTCGCCAGGGTTGCGTTCCACCATGGGGGTTTGGGTTTTGCTTTGACTGTTCTGCTTGGGCAAGCCCTTTTTAAGGCCTCACCGCAGATATCAGTAAATGTGTTAACTAGGCTATCTAATTCTTGACCGTTTCGTACGTGCGTCGGTGGAGCGTGTAGGTTCCTGTTGAGGAAATTTTTGTAGTACCCTCAGTTGGTTAATCTTAGATTAATAATGTTCTCGGCGGGAGGACAGTCTAGAGTTGGCGTCCCCACCCAGGATGAGTTCCTTAGATGAGTGAGTATGTATGAGTTGTTGTGTGGTGATGTTTGGTAGTGGCCCTTCGTAGTCGTGAGCCAGATAGAATGATGCTATGGTGTGATGTGTGTTTTCGTTTAGCTCCAGTCAGTCTCCATTGCTCTTGAATGAGGACTACGTCTATGTTGCCTGTTGTCAGGCGGGTGAGGAGGGCAGCGGATGCTGCCTTGCTGTGGTTCAGGTTAATCTGCAGAAACTGCACCATCTTTGGGACCGTGGTCGGGCTGGGTACCCTCCGCTTCCTCCGCTATGTCCTGGAGGACAGTACGCCCTGGTCGGGTTGTGTCGTGAGTGCACAGCTGCTTGTGGCTCTCTGTCAGCTCCGAGTCGGTTGACACGTAGCCGGTGAGGGTGGCCTCCTCATGCTCCAATTCGTCGTCGCTCGGGGGTTCGTACGACGCACAGGCAGCCAAGTTGTCTGCCGCTAGCTTATCCGTGTCATAGACTCGCAGCTGCACCTTATCGAACCCTCGCTCTCGGTCGAGACGGGATGTCTGCCTCGCAAACTGCCAGCTTGGCCCCAGGGTCCCCGACCTTGTTAATGGCAGCCTTATAAAGTGCTGCCGACCTCTCGTCTTCACAGGCGATCAACTTAACGTTGCCCTGGTACCACCCTGTATCTGTGCAATCGAGTGGCGGACATGGGTTCTCGTCCAGCACTTTTAAGGCCACTGACGCAAGGGCCCGTCTAACCAGACCCCATTGGTTCCTTGGGATCCTTCCGCCTTCATCGCTCTGGTCGATGACTACTATGATCTTTCGATCCTTTACTACCTCAGCAAAGGATCTCGACCATGTGCCGCGGTTGGTTACTTTGGCCTTCTTGCTCGCTGGTTGAGCTGTCTCCATCGACCTTTCTCGCTTGTTGCTGTTGCTGGTGGTCATAGCGATGTCAAAGTCTGGGATTACCGCCTTTGCCCAGGCTATGTCCTCTTGGATTTTGAGGTAATCCAATTTTGACGCTTGATCCTCTCGTATCGGGTTGGTGGCCAGCCGTTTGAGGATCCAAAAAGCTTTCTTGCGATCAAGAGGTCCTGTCTGGTTAGGTGTTACCCTCTTGAACTCCTTTGCCCTGGTACTCACCACGAGACCGGCTTTGGCGATCCCCTCAGGCTGGTGTAGCTGGTTAGCCACACCTACGCTGGTGGAAGGCTTGGACTTGTCGTTGTGGTGAGCTGGGCTTACCCGGCTGCGTTGTTCGCTGGCCTTGGCAGGGGTAGACGTCACAGGGACTAGGGTAATCGGAGCCGAGATCTTGCTCTTCTTATCGTCGTTGGTTACGACTTCCGACTTTCTGAGAGTGTCGGGCTCTTTTTTATTGTTGTTGTCTATTATATTGATGCTATTAGTTAGATTCTCCATGTTAATTCCCATGAGCTGCGGAGAAGGGACAGGTCCACCCGGGCAGAGATCCGCTGTACCCGGGTAAGGCTGACCTAGAACAGGCGGTCGCCACTTGCCTGAGCTCACAGTTTGAGATTGAGTTTTTTTGATAACTCGGGCTCCCAGCCAGATTGACTCTCGGCACGGTACGAGTGACACCTTAGTTGTGTGGGTAGGGAAGAGGTTGATTCAAAGAGTGTGGGAAGGGGGTATGTGTGAGCTATTTGTCGGAGGCGGCAGCACAAGCGCGACGTCGGTACTGCTACGACGCAGATACCCGCTGACTGTCCGGGGCTACTTATTTACGCTTCGTGTTTGGCGGTAGCCTGGCCGTGTCCAACTTCCACGCTTATTCGTATCTACCCTGGAGAATCAGGGCGCTCGCTATCCGCAACCTGCGACCCGTTCGGTAGCCTTCAGCTCGGCGCCCTCAGAGCCATCCCACTAGCTCTTTGGCCGAAACGTCATTGGACTTATCTTAAATATTTTTGCTTAATCACACTCTCAAAACATGACGGCATTACAAAAAAAAACAAGGAAGAACGCTATAGTCGAGTACCTTGACTATCAGATACCCGTTACTCAGCTAAATGCAGATATGCAAGCAGCAAAGCGAGATTAAAATGCGCCACCTACCCGCGGTAGACAGATTTAAGCGTTGTGGGCGTTAAAGTGGGCGTGGCAAATTTTTTTTGGACCAATCGATGAGTATTGACGAGGCCAATACATTTCAGTTAAATTTTTTTATCTAGCATGAAAATTGTGGGCGTCTCAGGTTTTCGCGGTTTGTGGGCGATAAAATGGGCGTGGCAAACTTTTTTTTGGGTCAATAGATATAGGTATTGATGAGAACAATAAATTTCAGTTAAAATTTTTATTCTAGCATCAAAACTGTAGGAGCCACAGTTTTAAGCGGTTTGTGGGCGTTAAAGTGGGCGTGGCACTCTGCTGAAACAAACTTGCGCTGCGTAAGAAGCTCAGGAATCTGCACGCCAAATCTCAATAGCCTAGCTCCCATAGTTTCCGAGATCTCAGCGTTCATCCGGACGGACAGACAGACGGATAGACGGACATGGCTAGATCGACTCGGCTAGTGATCCTGATCAAGAATATATATACTTTATGGGGTCGGAAACGCTTCCTTCCTTACATACTTTCCGACGAATCTAGTATACCCTTTTACTCTATGAGTAACGGGTATAAAAATAGTACCTGGAATTCGAAGTCAAAGTGAAAACTCCGAAAATTTTAACCATTTCACTGATAGAAACCGCATTTAAAAAAATAATAAATAAAATAAAAATAAATAAATTTTTTTTAATCGATCGTCCACTGAACGCTTTAATTTCGGTTTTAACCGATTTCACAAACAAACGGGTATGTTTTTATGTATAAAATAAGATTATATTTAAGTTCATATAGTTCTTTATATAATTTTTAATGCAGCTTAGTAGCCATCAAAAATGTTTACACATTTTAGTTTAGTCCAAGAAAAAATGGTCCCAAGATACGAACGAAACGATAGAAGAAGGTCTGAACGAATAAACGACATTATAGGAATTACAAGGCTGTTTTTGGTATGGAAATACAAAATCAAGATAAAAGGTTGGTACCCAAATCATGCTGTCACAAATGCAGACTTGATATGGAAGCTGCTTTTAAAAACCTTAGGCAGATGCCCTCTTCCACACCATCAATATGAAGAGAACAGAGAGACCACATCAAAGACTGCTTTTATTGTTTAACAAAAGTTAATGTTTTCGGTAACAGTCCGAAAAAGTGCATAATCTATGTAAAGGTTTATTGGTATTCAAGCCCAGTTAAAGCCATGACGATTAACAGTGAGTCATCGAATAAAAATACGTCAAATTCTGAACTTTCAGAAAACGAAAAGGATGACTGCTAATAAGGACACGGCTCCCATACTTGTTAATCAACAGACTCTCAGAAAGAAACCTACTCTGTTTGTAAAAGCATCCTGAGTTTGATCCAGTATGATAAGTTTAAATGTTCAATATACGCAGATTTAAAAGTCGTGGCGTTGCAAACCGGCTTGCAGAGTGGATATACAAAATGTTGTTGTTTTTTGTGTGAATGGGATAGTCGACCGCGATCGAAACATTATTTTGACACCATTTGGCCGGAAAGAACTACATATACTCCAGGAGTGTATACTGCAAGTTTAAAATTCGAACCCTTAGTTCCTTCAGAATCCATAATAATGCCAGCTCTTTATATTAAATTAGGAATTATCAAACATTTTGTCAAGGCTATGGATAAGGATGGACGCGGCTTTAAGTACTTGTTGTCAAAATTTCAAAGCATAAGTACGCCTAAATTTAAGGAGGGAGATTTTATAGGACCAGACATATTC
The DNA here is from genome assembly GCF_043229965.1 of Drosophila suzukii. NCBI lineage: Eukaryota > Metazoa > Arthropoda > Insecta > Diptera > Drosophilidae > Drosophila > Drosophila suzukii. Next base: position 2,791,413 of record NW_027255939.1, on the reverse strand, counting down.
AAATTGAAAGTTGATACGCATTTCAGGGCAGCAGTCTGGAACGCAGCTGTAAACGTTATTGACAATTTTCTTGGAAACAATAAATTTCCAAACTACGCAAGTATGTTGAGAAAGTCCCTCGGAGTAAACATGTCGCTTAAAAATCATTTTCTCGATTCTCATTAAAATTTCTTTCCTGAAGATATAAGAGCTGTCAGCGACGAGCACGGTGAACGTTTTTATCATGATAACGAAACAATGAAAAAACGGTACCAAGGAGTCCATCAATGCTAGCTGATGACTGCTGTGGACTTGTAAGGGAATTCTCTAGGTTAGGGCTCAGAAATAAAAGAAAAATCAAAACCTCTAACTTTGAACTAAATGTAATGAATTTAAAATATTTTTGTAGTTTCACATTGATTACTCCAGATCGCTTCTTAGTTAATAAGATTGGTCCAATATGCTGTATTTAAAATAATTTATTTCGAAGAAGATTTAACTAAATATAAATTTATTTTATATATAAGAACTGTATGGGTTGCGATGACATATTTAATTTAAATTTTTTAATTAAATTAATTAAATTTTTTAATTTGACAAAATTTAGTAGTAGATAATAAAACGAAAAATAAGATTTTATTGCTATAACAAATCCTTTATAATATCCTCATGAAATCGGTTAAAACCTAAATTAAAGCGTACAGTGGACGATCGATTCAAAGAAAAATAAAAATCCATATAAGATTTATTTTTTAAAGGCCGTTTTCTGTCATAAAAATTGTGAAAATTTGGGGAGTTTTCACTTTAACGTCAAATTCTAAAGACATGGAAAATGGTTCAAGGCAGCCACTATTTTTATACCCTCGCAGAGGGTATAATGATTTCAGTCAGAAGTTTGCAACGCAGTGAACGTTTCCGACCACATAAAGAATATATATTCTTAAACAGCATGACTAGACGAGTCGATCTAGCCATATCCGTCTGTCCGTCCGTTTCTACACAGAGAAAAAAAATACCAAAACTGGTCATCAATCGGGTATTTTTTCGTATCAATTTTGATCCCTTATGTTGCCATATATTCATATTTTCGAACATATGACTTTGATATTTTCGAACATGTCAATTTGGTATTTTTCATACCAGATTGATATGAGCACATATCAAAGTTGTGACCAAATTGTGGTATTTTTTAATATCCAACTGATATGCTTTCATATCAAACTGATATGCTTTCACATCAAACTGATATGCTTTCATATCAAACTGATATTTTTTTTGTATCAATTTGACATTTTTTTTATTTTAACATGTTATGTTTTTCCATATCAAATTTATACTTTTTCATAAGAAACTAATATTTTATCATATAAATTTGAACTTTTAAGCATTTTAACACGTTATGTTTTTCTATATTAAACTGGTATTCTTTCATATCAAACTGATATTTTGTCAAATCAATTCGACACTTAACTCATACCCAGCTTCATTTTATTGAGAGAAACAAATTTGTAGTTTTATTTAAAATTTATTTTCATTCAAAGTCTTATGTTATAAAATATAATTGTAACTTAAAATTACTTATCATAATTAAATAAACTAAAATATTTTTCTTCTTATCATTTTAAGACCAGTTGGTGTGTAATATACATGAATTGGTGGGCCTTCAAATTCGTTAATATCTATTATCTTAGTATTATTTATAAGTGAGACAATTTCATAGGATTGGTAATGCTCATTAAAGCTGCTCACAAAAAATTCTTTTGTTGTGAAATAAATTTCATTAGTATCGCTTATTAAAATTCGAACGATTTCGTAGAGCTCTATAACTGATGAAACATTTTTAGTTAAAAAGTATTCTTCTTTGTACGTGGTACCTTTAAAATTCAACTCCTTTATGAATTTATCCTTAAATTTAATATTAGTTTTGGCACAGTTAAATTCAGACTTTTCCATGAAGCAATGTTCGCTTTTTATAATTGTAAATATGTTTGGTAAGCCATTATCATATTTTTGTAAGAACTGACTATATTTTAATGCAGCTTTTTTGCTTAAAGTATACGAAATATTTTGCCTGCTAGTTATATTATGCGAATACACTTTCGCCTCCTTATGTTTTCCTTCAAATCGGAGACTCCAAAAGTGTTTTGGTGGTCCACTCATTTTAATTACATCGACGTAGTGTGTTAAGAAATGATATTTAGGCTTAAGATTAGTTTTAAATAATGACATATAATCTTTGTTGTGTAACTCTATTAAATCCGATAAATTTTTTAAAATATGTTCATCAAATTCACTTTGCATTAAAATGTCAATAATTTTCAAAAGTGTTAAGAAGAATTTCCAAATTTGATTGTTTGGAGGAACCAAGTCTCCAATTATTAATGTAAGAAAATGAGTTAAGTTCACCATTTCTCGAGCCGAAGCACGAATGGATTTAGATTTAAGATGACTAACTTGGAAAGGCTGTGTTCTATTTCCGATCTCGGTTTCGCCATAGTTAAACATTTCTTTTCTAAAATTAAAATTTTCAAGTGTGAAGAATTTGTTAACGGTAATAAAATTAAGTAAAATCTCAGAAATGTCATATTTACAAATGCCCTCGAAAAAGTCATGCATTATGTCAACAATGTAGTTTTCAGTTGCATGGAAGTACGTTAACTGGTTAAAAACGCAACTTCTTTTGACACCTGTTAACTTAGGATCATCCTGCAAAAGGGCTTGTTCATAATTTTGTACATTTCTAAAACACTCTTGGTCAGGGGTTGCATCTTTCATGAGGTCTTGTTTTGTTTTTGTACAAAATCGACAATAAGAATTGGAATTAAAGGAGGTATTAAACCCAAGAACTTCATTTAAACCTAAGTTGTCTGCCAATATGTTACATAAAACAAAAAAAACCCGTTTGGGACCTAAATCAGTGTTAATGACAATGCTTTCACTTTCAAGACTCTTTAAACAGTTTACAAGCGGTTGAAGAAATAAATCTATCCCAAATTTTTTACCTAGAGTAGTTTTGAAATATGCAGCAACGAATATAAAATCTGACTTAGAAAGCAATTGCTGCGGTATTGTGGGGAACGTGTAATAAACACCGCATATGTTATCTACAATAGCATGGCTGCCTAAGGGGTTATTGATTTCAAAACCATCCAGGTACAAAAAAATTTGAATAACGATTTTAATTTGAAAGTTGGAAGATAATTTATTTTTATAAGAAATCGAGTTGACGACATGATCGGTTTTAGGACTTAATGTTCGTTTTGACATTTCTTGTATGGTATCATCCAAAACATTTGGCAATTCAAAGAACTTGCGAATTTGAAAGGTAATGTCCATCATGCAACCATTAACTTTTGCATCGTCTAGTGTGGGACTATTTTTTTTTATAACTGGTAAAATCTCATTGTTTACATTAAAGGAAACTGGATTGGCAAAAGTATCTATGTTTTTCAGTTTTTTTAGAAGTCTATGCTCCGATGCTATGTAAATAAATGGGTTTGAACAGAAATCAAGAAATTGCTGAGCATCTTCGTTTATACTTTTGGGAATTTTTGCAAGTTTTACTGCATCTATAATGTCTGAAGTTATTTTAGAAATTTTTTCCTGAATAAACAATATATCTTTTCTGCAAAATGAACTCTTTGAGTGGAACTCTAACAATATATTTTGACATAATGATTTTATCCTTCCCTCAAGATCTGAAAAGCTAACTTCTTGTTCCCTTGACGGTTGTTGTAAGTTATGTAACGACTTTGAAGTTTCCTCGAAAATATTGTCTTCTTCATAGAATGACTGATTTGCATTTTTTTTGTGGGCTGAAACACTTATTTTTTGAACCGGTTTCGTTTCAGAGAACTGTATGGGTTTATGTCGCGTAACATGTCTCTTAAAATTAGGAAAGTTTGTGAATTCTTGGTTACATTCAGAAAGTTTACATTTGTATATGTCAGCCTCACAAAGTCCATGAAAATATTTAAAATGGTGGTATAATTCAGTGAGCCCATCAAAGGGTTTACAGCACTTAAAACATTCCATGATTTAAATAAGACAAACTTATAAATGAAAAAAAAGATACAAAATATATTCCAATATAGGAGAAGCTTAACGATTATATGTCTGTATTCAAAGGACAGTGTTAAAAAATATGTAATTAACTAAAGAGTATATGTTACTGATTTAAATATTCAATAAACTTGATAATACTGGCATTCTTTACATCGTAGCTTGTTGTAATATTATAAAAATAAATTTGCAAAAATGACCAAACAAGAATAGATTCATTAGAGTACTTAAGATTAAAGACGTGAAAGGTCTTGAAGCAACAATCTAATGCCTTTAAAAAAGATTTAAATTTCAATGTTTGCTTTCCAATGACAATGTAGAAATCGGTTAGGCTAGTCAAATCTATTCCAACTACTACAATAAAGGGTTGAATTGTGGTATTTTCTTTGATGGCGTTTAGAGACATGTTTTCTAAACGGGCTTGCAAGTCGTTGATTGTTTTAATATGGAGAACACTACTGCTTATGGAGTCCTGGATGGTATGCCGCCGTAAGAATTTCTTATTGTTTTCCATCAATACGCTTCTTCCTGTTGGTTTAATGGCGTAGTGCAACAACATAAACAGTATGCAGTGTTTCGAATCTGTAAGATAAGATACGAAATACTAGCTTTTTATGCAATATTTTAACTTTTAGTTTACTTACTGTCATTCAACGATTCGGTGCAACTCCGAAGAAGCTGTATAAAGTATTTGTCTTTCACTACTATCTCGTAGTAGGCCTTAAACTTTACAATGGATTGTTCCCATAAACATGTAAGTTTAAAAGCTTTGTCTTGGTGAATCGATTTTAAATCTATGTTGATCTGCAACATTCAAGTTAAATGTTAGAGTCTTATATATACAATTAATAGAAAATGACAAAATTTCTACGAACATCACAAACATTTCCAAGGGACATTACAAACATTTACTAGGACATCACAAACCATCACATACGTCCAAACCATCTAATTTGCTTACAAAGATATGTCCGAGAGACTGCTTATATATTGGAAACTCGTTAAATATTGCTTCAATATCGTTTGACCCCTGCTTGATGAAGTTTTGGCGATAACTCGTCGTAGCTTCCCATAAAGTTATACAATCTTCTTCAGTTCCGTTGTACAACTTAAGAGTACTAACAATTTCAAGGACTTCTTGTGAATATACTTCTGGCTCAACTGCTTCAATGCTGGAACTAATATATCCCGTAGCCAGTTTTCTTTTTCTATTTAAATTATGAACTTTATTAAATAGAATTCCACTGGGGTTTGATTTCCCATTCTCTTTTCTACTTAAAAAATAAATATCTTTGTTTTCTGTTGGAAATATTGATACAATTTCTTCTGAAAGTTTTTTTATCTCTCCATATCTCGGTATTCTATAACACTGAGAGCTAACATTGTAATAACTTTCTTTTATGATTGAGAGGATTTCTTCTCGGTTATCTGCCGATAATTTTCCCTTTTCTTGATAGTCAAAAATTATTTGCCTTCCAATTTCGCAGGACTGAAGAATCAACAAAGCACTCTAGATTAACGTATAGAACCACAAAAAATAAATTATATAAACACTGATTAAAGTTAAAATTATTTAAGCTAGAAACCATTAGTTAGAACTAATAATGTCACCTTTTCTTTACATGTTGGTATCGTATCCCCTGCGCAGACATCAATGTGCTAAAATTTGAAATTATTACAACCTATTATGAAAATATTAAAAATTAAACTTACTTGTGCTCTCTACCAATTTTTGGAGCTTCTCGCGGAACTCGGATTTCAGACCAAGATGTTCTCTTTTGGAAAATATTTGGTCAAGGTCTGAAGCACAAATGTACTGCAGCCTTTCGTTGTTGTATCCACACTCTAGGAATATATTGCAAAAATAAGTCTCAACTAATAATGGCTTACACATGTATATATATATATATATATATATATATATATATATGTGCACATATGTTGATTTATAAAAACCTAAAAGCAGGTCAAGCACAACCAAATCGACCTCGTGGTCCGTAAGGAATTGAAGCAAAAGTGGATCCTCCATGGTACTTCGACAAACTAATGCACAAACAAAGTAATTTAGTTAAAATTATACATACTTACCAAGTAATTACATTTATAAACACCTTAAACTTTTCTCTTGTCACGTTTTTCACTAAAATTGACGCAGTAAATAAAAGTGGGACCACCGCATACAAAGCGTAATTATACCGTTGTACACAGAATATACACAAAAAGGACGAATTTACAGTCATACTATTTTTTCGAAGACTTTTCGATGTTACGTTTGATATGAAATCTTATCAACTTGCTAAGTATTCATATCATTATGATACGGATTCATATTAACATTTGAAGTTGATATGATTTCGTATCATATTGATATGAATTCGAATCATTTTGATATGAAAAAATTGATATGTGAAAATTGAGGAGACAATATCAAACGGGTATTGTTCCGTTTTTTTCTCTGCGTACGCAAACCTAGTCTCTCAGTTTTAAAGCTATCGGGCTTAAACTTTCCCAATAGTCTTATATCTTTTGCAGGTAGTATATAAGTCAAAAACAGCCGGATCGGACCTCCTAAGCTTGGAAATAACATTTTTTAATTAGTTTTGAATTTCTACCTAAATTTAAACAAAATCGGACGACTATAGCATATAGCTGCCATAGGAACGATCGGAAAATTGGTGGGAAAATAAAATGACACAAATTATAGCTTCGGTGTTTTTTTAACTTATAACCTACTACGCTTGGAAATAAAATTGTTTAATTAGTGTTGAATTTCAAATTAAATTCAAACAAAATCTGACGACTATAGCATATAGCTGCCACAGGAACGATCGAAAAATTGGTGGGAAAATAAAACGAAACAAATTAAAGCTTCGGTGTTTTTTAACATATAATCTTCTACGCTTGGAAACAACATTTTTTATTTAGTTCTGAATTTCGAATTTAATTTTATAAAAATCGGACGACTATATCATATAGCTGCCATAGGAACGACCGGAAAATTGGTGGAAAATAATATGAAACAAATTATATCTTCGGTGTTTTCTGAAATATTATCTTATACTATTGGAAATATAATTTTTTGTATTTTTAAATTAAATAATTATAACTGAAAGGGTATACAAGCTTCGGCTTGCCGAAGCTAACTTCCTTTCTTGTTTAGTATTGCCGTTATGTATTGAAAGTGTGTTTCAGCAAAAATATTTAAGATAAAACGAATGACGTGGGCTACATAATTCAATATGTGGGAAAACATCGGTTTTTTGTATTCATGCTATACCGCCCAACCTGTAGGTGATGGAACACAAGTTCGTATGAGACTTTTACGCAGGAGGATCCAATTATCATGGAAATCTATAAATGGTTCGTGAAAATTTCACAAAGCACAATTTTGTGTTCCTGTGAATATGGAATGCAGACTCTAGAGATTCCTAAGCAAAAATTGAAAAAAAAAATTCAGCAGTGCCAGAGAAAAGATTTGTGGAAAACTTTTTTTGATCAACAAACACTATGTTTTATTGTGTGCGTTTGTGAAATTCAATTCACTTTCACCCATAAAAAAAATAATATGTATTAGAAAAAGCCCATCACAAAAATTGGGCAGTCTATGCGACTGGAATGAGTGTACCACTTGCGGGCCGTCCAAGTATGCACTTCTCTGTTGGGTGCAATCTTTTTAGTGTTATTCTGTTCATAGGTCTTAAAATTTTGGCTTGCCAGGACTTAATTCTTTTTATAGAAGTGTTACAGGCAGTGCCCCAAAAGTGTATACCCCAATGTAGACTAGATAATAAACAAGGAAGAACGCTATAGTCGAGTACCTCGACTATCAGATACCCGTTACTCAAAGGGAAATGGAGAAATGCAAGCAGCAAAGCGAGATTAAAATGCGCCACCTACCGGCGGTAGACAGATTTAAGCGTTATGGGCGTTAGAGTGGGCGTGGCAAATTTATTTTTGGATCAATCGATAGGTATTGACGACACCAATACATTTCAGTTAAAATTTTCGCGGTTTGTGGGCGTTTAAGTGGGCTTGGCAACTTTTTTTTTAGGTCAATCGATAGGTATTGATGAGAACAATACATTTCAGTTAAAATTTTCTATCTAGCATCAAAACTGTAGGAGTTACAGTTTTGGGCGGTTTTTGGGCGTTAGAGTGGGCGTGGCAGTCTACTGAAACAAACTTGCGCTGCGTAAGAAGCTCAGGAATCTGTACGCCAATTCTCAATAGCCTAGCTCTCATAGTTTCCGAGATCTCAGCGTTCATCCGGACAGACAGACGGACAGACGGACATGGCTAGATCGACTCGGCTAGTGATCCTGATCAAGAATATATATACTTTATGGGGTCGGAAACGCTTCCTTCTGCCTGTTACATACTTTCCGACGAATCTAGTATACCCTTTTACTCTACGAGTAACGGGTATAAATAGCTTTGAAGAGCCAAGTTTTCGCCGTGATCGAACCACCTCATTTTCCTCGCCTTGGGAAAGCACAGGTAGTCACAATGTGCTGCTTCAATGTAACCCGCCTGTCCAGAGTAAGCCCAAGAAAGTTAACCGTCCAGGGTGAGGCGATAAGGGTTTAGCCTGTTCAACGAAAAAGTGGCATACTGAGATTTTGCAGCACCATGTCTAGCTGTCGAACTGCAGAGTGATTACCGTTAGCAGGGGATGCGGCAGCGGCAGACGGAATCTTTAGAGTTGGGTCGTTAACAGAAGCATCAATATCCAGTGGACAACTCAAATCAGCAGATTCATCATTCTTAATAGGGATTGTAAGATGATCCTAAAAACGTCCAATGTTAGCCCGACGAGACAGCAGCCTTGGTGTTGTAAGTTGGGGTGAAGAGCAGCGCAGAAAAGTATTTCAAGCGGAATGTGATCAGAACTAAGTTCATTTGAGGCATGTACAGTGAGAAAGTTGGACGAAATCTCCTTGCATCAGATGGAAAGTGCGTTGGTCCTACTGTAGCAAGGACTTGCAGACTTGGTCTAAAAGCTGAACACCTCTCGGTGAAGAGCGGCTACCCCCCAAAATTGATTGTGAGCATTCCAGTCACCAGCTCTGATAAAACGGTTTGAAAATTCGATAAAAAATTTTCCAAAACCTTGAGCAGACCATGTAAAAATGGGGGCCGTAAAAATAAGTAATCACGATGTCTACCAATTCCGTACTGTAAGGGGAGTATTTCAAGTGAGAGCGGACCAAAATAGCAACACCTTCTCGAAGACGGTCAGAGGGAGAATTGGCTGTCATTAAATCATATCCAAAAAGTCTGAGATGTGAGCGACTGTTGAAATGCGTTTCGTTTATTGGCATCACTTCAATTGAATTAGCATAGTTGTGAAGATGCACACATCAGCAAAATGCTGACTATTCACGACTACAAAGTAAACAGGACTTTTAAAAAAAGACAGAACAAGTAGTTTTTTCGGAAAAATCAATTTATTTTATTCAAAATAGTCTCCTTCTGCTTTAATCAAGCGTTTTGCACGGTCCAAAAGCATGTCGAACGAGTGTTTTAGCTCGTTGCCCGGTATGGCCGCCAGTATGCCGGTGCAAGCCTTTTGAATGGCCTCTACGTCTGCAAAACGCTTTCCTTTCATCGGCAAATGCATTTTTCCGAAAAGGTAGAAGTCGCACGGTGCCATATCAGGTGAATACGGGGAGTGGTTGATGGTTAAAATGTGATTTTTGGTCAAATAGTCGGACACAAGCGTCGATCGATGAGACGGCGCATTATCGTGCAACAAACGCCAACTTCTATCCTCGCTATTCGGGCCGAACACGTCGAATTCGGCGTACCAAAAGCTTCAAAACTCCAAGGTAGAATACCGCATTAACGTTTTGGCCGGGTGGAACAAATTCTTTGTGGACCATACCCTTGGAATCATAAAAACAAATCAGCATTGACTTCACTTTTGACTTCTCCAGGCGCGATTTTTTGGGTTTCGGCTCGTCAAGCGCCTTCCATTCAGCACTCTTGCGTTTCGTTTCGGGATCATATTGAAAACACCACGTTTCGTCACCAGTCACAATCTTGTAAAGGAAGTTTGGGTCTTTTTTTGCCTCTTTAATGATGTCCTTCGAATGTTGAATTCTGAGCAATTTTTGGACATTAGTCAATTTGTGCGGAACAAACCGTGCACACACCTTTTGTAAGCCCAAATGTTCGGTCAAAATGCGATAAATCGATGTTTTGGAGATGTTCAATTCTATTTCCATGAATTTCAATGATGATTTCGTCTGATTTTTTGGTTGGCTCACATGTTCATCGTCATTTACGTCCTCACGACCACTTTGAAAACGTTGAAACCACTCGTGCACTCTGCTACGGGATAGGCAATCATCGCCATAAACTTGTTTCATCAACTGAAACGTTTCGGTAAAAGTTTTACCAATTTTAAAACAAAATTTAATGTTGGCTCTTTGTTCGAAGCTCATTTTCGCACCGATGACAAAAACATACTGACACTTAAATCGCAATAACCTCACTTCCAATAGATGAAATGTCATGAAATTTTTACTGGAAGTCGATAAACGATAGCAAATTTTAACGCACCAGTTGACATATAGGTGGCGCCACTAGAGGGCGCTTGATTAAAAAAGTCCTGTTTACTTTGGAACTCACCTTGTACAATTACAAGGCTGATACTCGCCGCTGAAAAATTAACATTTAATTATTATGTATAAAAAAGGTATAAAAAAGAAAAGTACAGTTTCGGTCAAAATAATAGTAGTGTCGTTCGCTCAGAGAGTTTTTTATCATTATTTTCTCTATTTCTTCGCCAATCTACTTAATTTTTTCTATTAAGTAAGTGTAATTATCTGCTCTCTAAGAATGTGCAGTTAATTTTGGTTCTCATACCTCTTTGTATTTATTTTCGCCTTTATTTGCAATGACCCGCGTGCTTGACTCAGTCAAAATAATAGTAGTGCCAGAGAAATTATCAAGAATAATTTAATTTACTCCATTTTTAACAAGGTTTGTGTTGTTTAAAAATACATTTAGATGTTATTTAATAGTCCCTAGCATTTTTGAATTTATTCTCTAAAATTAGTTCTAGCTACATGGGCCGTGGGAAACACTGTACTGCCGAGAGGCGAGATCTGATTAAAAAAATTGATTTCTGCTGGAAAGACTTATGTCGAAACGCAAAATATTATTGGCTGCTCTTCTACAATGATTACAAATGCTGTTAAATATGAGCCAGCAAATGAAACGCGTGGTCGACCCAAATTATTGGACAAAAGATCAGTGGATCGCTTAAGAAGACAGGCAAGAATAGAGCCTTTCGCGTCTGCTGCATCTCTGAAAAAATCATGTGACTTAAATGTAAGTTTGGAAACGGTAAGAAGACGGCTTAGAGATAATAACCTCATTTCAAGAAGTCCAAGAAAAGTGCCCTTACTCACAAAAAAACATGCCGCCAAACGTTTAAAGTTCGCAAGGCAGCACTTGAATTGGCCTTTGGAAAAGTGGAGGAATATTTTGTGGTCGGATGAGTCAAAAATAGTTTTGTTTGGAGGCCGAGGCTCTCGGCAGTTTGTTAGACGACCACCCTTAAGTGCTTTTTCTCCAAAGTGTACGCTAAAAACGGTAAAGCATGGTGGTTCATCAATTATGATTTGGGCAAGTTTTTCACACTATGGAGTTGGGCCAATATATTGGGTCAAAACCATCATGGACCGTTACGTACACGTCAATATTTTAAACGACGTGATGCTCCCATATGCCTCCGAGGACATGCCTCTTATTTGGACGTTCCAGCAGGATAACGATCCAAAACATTCAAGTAAACATGCTAGGGAGTGGTTCGCAGCCAACCAAGTAAATGTCATGGAGTGGACCGCACAGTCACCCGATCTCAATCCTATTGATAATTTATGGTGTGACGTAAAAAGAGCAATCTCAGAAATAAAACCAAGCAATAACTTCCAACTTTGGGAACCTGTACAAAGGACTTGGAGCTCTATTCCTGTAAAGAGATGCCAAAACTTGGTTGATTCCATGCATAAGCGCTGTGCAGCTGTTATAGCAAACAAAGGATATGCAACAAAATACTAAAATATAATATAAACATAGATGAATTATATACAGTACATAATTCAACCTATAAACGTTTTTTTTTTGGGCTGTGAAAATTTTGAAACTTCACTACTATTATTTTGACCGAACAATTTTTTGTAAAAATTCACATTATTATTTTTTTTGGAAAAATCTATTGAATTATCCTTAGTTTTTGTTTATTATTATTAGCTACTATTAGTTAAGTTTCAATGAAAATTAAAGAAAAAATTGTAAAAACATTTCTAGAGTTATTTTTCGGGGTTACTAAAAAGCCTCTGTGGGCACTACTATTATTTTGACCGCAGCTGTATATCTAAAAGATTATATATATGAAACAATTATTATATATGGATATTATATATTATTACATGAATTCCTAACAGATTAATTCTTTGTCTTAACTAGGAAAGTATTAACATTGCCCAAAAATAAATTCTTATCTAGACGGGAGAGGACAATGACCGTTGGAACGGTAGAGATAATTATTGCCTTTTCGGTCTTATTACAGTGGGCAAGTGGTGAAAAATCTAGACGGAAGGTCTCAATATATAAGTACTCCAATTCATTCAGTGTTATTGGTAGGGTTGCTTTTAATAACAAGTATAGATCTCCTTCGTTAAATTGTGGATCAGTGTCTACAGTTTTTGCTAAAGCTTCTGAGGTAATCATGGTGCACGGATATATATATATGTACTTATAAGAAAGAACCGTGTTCCGACGAACTTACCCTCCTTTTAATCCTGGGCGATGAGATCTCGACGCTCCGGATCCTGGGCTTTGGGAGATTTTATAATTGGTTTATATATATATATATACGTGCAAGATTTGATGGCGGTTTACAAAAACAAAACACAAAAATTACGTTACACAAAAAAAAATAACACTATCGCTGTATAGATATGTATGTATGTATGCATCGATTGCGAGTTCCACTGCGGCGCACGTCAGTTCCAATGCTCGAGCTGGGGCTGGTCGGTGCAGCTCCAATTTCTTGTTCACGTATGTATTTGATGGTTCTGTTTACACTTGCATTCAGAAATGCATGTACTCGCAAATTGTTTGTAATTGTTTTTGGCGATTTACTTTTTGTTAACTTAGAATGCAGTTTATTTGCCTTTTATTGGTTTTTGTTGTCTTTTTATAGAAGTGTTACAGGCAGTGCCCCAGAAGTGTATACCCCAATGTAGACTAGATAATAAAATAGCTTTGAAGAGCCAAGTTTTCGCCGTGATCGAACCACCTCATTTTCCTCGCCTTGGGAAAGCACAGGTAGTCACAATGTGCTGCTTCAATGTAACCCGCCTGTCCAGAGTAAGCCCAAGAAAGTTAACCGTCCAGGGTGAGGCGATAAGGGTTTAGCCTGTTCAACGAAAAAGTGGCATACTGAGATTTTGCAGCACCATGTCTAGCTGTCGAACTGCAGAGTGATTACCGTTAGCAGGGGATGCGGCAGCGGCAGACGGAATCTTTAGAGTTGGGTCGTTAACAGAAGCATCAATATCCAGTGGACAACTCAAATCAGCAGATTCATCATTCTTAATAGGGATTGTAAGATGATCCTAAAAACGTCCAATGTTAGCCCGACGAGACAGCAGCCTTGGTGTTGTAAGTTGGGGTGAAGAGCAGCGTACAAAAGTATTTCAAGCGGAATGTGATCAGAACTAAGTTCATTTGAGGCATGTACAGTGAGAAAGTTGGACGAAATCTCCTTGCATCAGATGGAAAGTGCGTTGGTCCTACTGTAGCAAGGACTTGCAGACTTGGTCTAAAAGCTGAACACCTCTCGGTGAAGAGCGGCTACCCCCCAAAATTGATTGTGAGCATTCCAGTCACCAGCTCTGATAAAACGGTTTGAAAATTCGATAAAAAATATTCCAAAACCTTGAGCAGACCATGTAAAAATGGGGGCCGTAAAAATAAGTAATCACGATGTCTCCCAATTCCGTACTGTAAGGGGAGTATTTCAAGTGAGAGCGGACCAAAATAGCAACACCTTCTCGAAGACGGTCAGAGGGAGAATTGGCTGTCATTAAATCATATCCAAAAAGTCTGAGATGTGAGCGACTGTTGAAATGCGTTTCGTTTATTGGCATCACTTCAATTGAATTAGCATAGTTGTGAAGGTGCACACATCAGCAAAATGCTGACTATTCACGACTACAAACGTCGCTCAGAGGGCTCTTGCAATTGTACATACAAGGTGAGTTCTAAAGTAAACAGGACTTTTAAAAAAAGACAGAACAAGTAGTTTTTTCGGAAAAATCAATTTATTTTATTCAAAATAGTCTCCTTCTGCTTTAATCAAGCGTTTTGCACGGTCCAAAAGCATGTCGAACGAGTGTTTTAGCTCGTTGCCCGGTATGGCCGCCAGTATGCCGGTGCAAGCCTTTTGAATGGCCTCTACGTCTGCAAAACGCTTTCCTTTCATCGGCAAATGCATTTTTCCGAAAAGGTAGAAGTCGCACGGTGCCATATCAGGTGAATACGGGGAGTGGTTGATGGTTAAAATGTGATTTTTGGTCAAATAGTCGGACACAAGCGTCGATCGATGAGACGGCGCATTATCGTGCAACAAACGCCAACTTCTATCCTCGCTATTCGGGCCGAACACGTCGAATTCGGCGTACCAAAAGATTCAAAACTCCAAGGTAGAATACCGCTTTAACGTTTTGGCCGGGTGGAACAAATTCTTTGTGGACCATACCCTTGGAATCATAAAAACAAATCAGCATTGACTTCACTTTTGACTTCTCCAGGCGCGATTTTTTGGGTTTCGGCTCGTCCGGCGCCTTCCATTCAGCACTCTGGCGTTTCGTTTCGGGATCATATTGAAAACACCACGTTTCGTCACCAGTCACAATCTTGTAAAGGAAGTTTGGGTCTTTTTTTGCCTCTTTAATGATGTCCTTCGAATGTTGAATTCTGATCAATTTTTGGACATTAGTCAATTTGTGCGGAACAAACCGTGCACACACCTTTTGTAAGCCCAAATGTTCGGTCAAAATGCGATAAATCGATGTTTTGGAGATGTTCAATTCTATTTCCATGAATTTCAATGATGATTTCGTCTGATTTTTTATGAATTCACGCAGAGATTCGATGGAATTTTCGGTAATCACGGATTTAGGTCGGCTCACATGTTCATCGTCATTTACGTCCTCACGACCACTTTGAAAACGTTGAAACCACTCGTGCACTCTGCTACGGGATAGGCAATCATCGCCATAAACTTGTTTCATCAATTGAAACGTTTCGGTAAAAGTTTTACCAATTTTAAAACAAAATTTAATGTTGGCTCTTTGTTCGAAGCTCATTTTCGCACCGATGACAAAAACATACTGACACTTAAATCGCAATAACCTCACTTCCAATAGATGAAATGTCATGAAATTTTTACTGGAAGTCGATAAACGATAGCAAATTTTAACGCACCAGTTGACATATAGGTGGCGCCACTAGAGGGCGCTTGATTAAAAAAGTCCTGTTTACTTTGGAACTCACCTTGTACAATTACAAGGCTGATACTCGCCGCTGAAAAATTAACATTTAATTATTATGTATAAAAAAGGTATAAAAAAGAAAAGTATATCTAAAAGATTATATATATGAAACAATTATTATATATGGATATTATATATTATTACATGAATTCCTAACAGATTAATTCTTTGTCTTAACTAGGAAAGTATTAACATTGCCCAAAAATAAATTCTTATCTAGACGGGAGAGGACAATGACCGTTGGAACGGTAGAGATAATTATTGCCTTTTCGGTCTTATTACAGTGGGCAAGTGGTGAAAAATCTAGACGGAAGGTCTCAATATATAAGTACTCCAATTCATTCAGTGTTATTGGTAGGGTTGCTTTTAATAACAAGTATAGATCTCCTTCGTTAAATTGTGGATCAGTGTCTACAGTTTTTGCTAAAGCTTCTGAGGTAATCATGGTGCACGGATATATATATATGTACTTATAAGAAAGAACCGTGTTCCGACGAACTTACCCTCCTTTTAATCCTGGGCGATGAGATCTCGACGCTCCGGATCCTGGGCTTTGGGAGATTTTATAATTGGTTTATATATATATATATACGTGCAAGATTTGATGGCGGTTTACAAAAACAAAACACAAAAATTACGTTACACAAAAAAAAATAACACTATCGCTGTATAGATATGTATGTATGTATGCATCGATTGCGAGTTCCACTGCGGCGCACGTCAGTTCCAATGCTCGAGCTGGGGCTGGTCGGTGCAGCTCCAATTTCTTGTTCACGTATGTATTTGATGGTTCTGTTTACACTTGCATTCAGAAATGCATGTACTCGCAAATTGTTTGTAATTGTTTTTGGCGATTTACTTTTTGTTAACATAGAATGCAGTTTATTTGCCTTTTATTGGTTTTTGTTGTCTTTTTATAGAAGTGTTACAGGCAGTGCCCCAGAAGTGTATACCCCAATGTAGACTAGATAATAAAATAGCTTTGAAGAGCCAAGTTTTCGCCGTGATCGAACCACCTCATTTTCCTCGCCTTGGGAAAGCACAGGTAGTCACAATGTGCTGCTTCAATGTAACCCGCCTGTCCAGAGTAAGCCCAAGAAAGTTAACCGCGTCATCACGCTTTAATGGAGTCTCGTCCAGGGTGAGGCGATAAGGGTTTAGCCTGTTCAACGAAAAAGTGGCATACTGAGATTTTGCAGCACCATGTCTAGCTGTCGAACTGCAGAGTGATAACCGTTAGCAGGGGATGCGGCAGCGGCAGACGGAATCTTTAGAGTTGGGTCGTTAACAGAAGCATCAATATCCAGTGGACAACTGAAATCAGCAGATTCATCATTCTTAATAGGGATTGTAAGATGATCCTAAAAACGTCCAATGTTAGCCCGACGAGACAGCAGCCTTGGTGTTGTAAGTTGGGGTGAAGAGCAGCGCACAAAAGTATTTCAAGCGGAATGTGATCAGAACTAAGTTCATTTGAGGCATGTACAGTGAGAAAGTTGGACGAAATCTCCTTGCATCAGATGGAAAGTGCGTTGGTCCTACTGTAGCAAGGACTTGCAGACTTGGTCTAAAAGCTGAACACCTCTCGGTGAAGAGCGGCTACCCCCCAAAATTGATTGTGAGCATTCCAGTCACCAGCTCTGATAAAACGGTTTGAAAATTCGATAAAAAATATTCCAAAACCTTGAGCAGACCATGTAAAAATGGGGGCCGTAAAAATAAGTAATTACGATGTCTCCCAATTCCGTACTGTAAGGGGAGTATTTCAAGTGAGAGCGGACCAAAATAGCAACACCTTCTCGAAGACGGTCAGAGGGAGAATTGGCTGTCATTAAATCATATCCAAAAAGTCTGAGATGTGAGCGACTGTTGAAATGCGTTTCGTTTATTGGCATCACATCAATTGAATTAGCATAGTTGTGAAGATGCACACATCAGCAAAATGCTGACTATTCACGACTACAAAGTAAACAGGACTTTTAAAAAAAGACAGAACAAGTAGTTTTTTCGGAAAAATAAATTTATTTTATTCAAAATAGTCTCCTTCTGCTTTAATAAAGCGTTTTGCACGGTCCAAAAGCATGTCGAACGAGTGTTTTAGCTCGTTGCCCGGTATGGCCGCCAGTATGCCGGTGCAAGCCTTTTGAATGGCCTCTACGTCTGCAAAACGCTTTCCTTTCATCGGCAAATGCATTTTTCCGAAAAGGTAGAAGTCGCACGGAGCCATATCAGGTGAATACGGGGAGTGGTTGATGGTTAAAATGTGATTTTTGGTCATATAGTCGGACACAAGCGTCGATCGATGAGACGGCGCATTATCGTCCAACAAACGCCAACTTCTATCCTCGCTATTGGGCCGAACACGTCGAATTCGGCGCACCAAACGTTTCAAAACTCCAAGGTAGAATACCGCATTAACGTTTTGGCCGGGTGGAACAAATTCTTTGTGGACCATACCCTTGGAATCATAAAAACAAATCAGCATTGACTTCACTTTTGACTTCTCCAGGCGCGATTTTTTGGGTTTCGGCTCGTCCGGCGCCTTCCATTCAGCACTCTGGCGTTTCGTTTCGGGATCATATTGAAAACACTACGTTTCGTCACCAGTCACAATCTTGTAAAGGAAGTTTGGGTCTTTTTTTTGCCTCTTTAATGATGTCCTTCGAATGTTGACGGGAGAGGACAATGACCGTTGGAACGTTAGAGATAATTATTGCCTTTTCGGTCTTAATACAGTGGGCAAGTGGTGAAAAATCTAGACGGAAGGTCTCAATATATAAGTACTACAATTCATTCAGTGTTATTGGTAGGGTTGCTTTTAATAACAAGTATAGATCTCCTTCGTTAAATTGTGGATCAGTGTCTACAGTTTTTGCTAAACCTTCTGAGGTAATCATGGTGCACGGATATATATATATGTACTTATAAGAAAGGAACCGTGTTCCGACGAACTTACCCTCCTTTTAATCCTGGGCGATGAGATCTCGACGCTCCGGATCCTGGGCTTTGGGAGATTTTATAATTGGTTTATATATATATATATACGTGCAAGACTTGATGGCGGTTTACAAAAACAAAACACAAAAATTACGTTACACAAAAAAAAATAACACTATCGCTGTATAGATATGTATGTATGTATGCATCGATTGCGAGTTCCACTGCGGCGCACGTCAGTTCCAATGCTCGAGCTGGGGCTGGTCGGTCCAGCTCCAATTTCTTGTTCACGTATGTATTTGATGGTTCTGTTTACACTTGCATTCAGAAATGCATGTACTCGCAAATTGTTTGTAATTGTTTTTGGCGATTTACTTTTTGTTAACTTAGAATGCAGTTTATTTGTCTTTTATTGGTTTTTATTGTCTTTTTATAGAAGTGTTACAGGCAGTGCCCCAGAAGTGTATACCCCAATGTAGACTAGATAATAAAATAGCTTTGAAGAGCCAAGTTTTCGCCGTGATCGAACCACCCCATTTTCCTCGCCTTGGGAAAGCACAGGTAGTCACAATGTGCTGCTTCAATGTAACCCGCCTGTCGAGAGTAAGCCCAAGAAAGTTAACCGTGTCATCACGCTTTAATGGAGTCTCGTCCAGGGTGAGGCGATAAGGGTTTAGCCTGTTCAACGAAAAAGTGGCATACTGAGATTTTGCAGCACCATGTCTAGCTGTCGAACTGCAGAGTGATTACCGTTAGCAGGGGATGCGGCAGCGGCAGACGGAATCTTTAGAGTTGGGTCGTTAACAGAAGCATCAATATCCAGTGGACAACTCAAATCAGCAGATTCATCATTCTTAATAGGAATTGTAAGATGATCCTAAAAACGTCCAATGTTAGCCCGACGATACAGCAGCCTTGGTGATGTAAGTTGGGGTGAAGAGCAGCGCACAAAAGTATTTCAAGCGGAATGTGATCAGAACTAAGTTCATTTGAGGCATGTACAGTGAGAAAGTTGGACGAAATCTCCTTGCATCAGATGGAAAGTGCGTTGGTCCTACTGTAGCAAGGACTTGCAGACTTGGTCTAAAAGCTGAACACCTCTCGGTGAAGAGCGGCTACCCCCCAAAATTGATAGTGAGCATTCCAGTCACCAGCTCTGATAAAACGGTTTGAAAATTCGATAAAAAATTTTCCAAAACCTTGAGCAGACCATGTAAAAATGGGGGCCGTAAAAATAAGTAATCACGATGTCTCCCAATTCCGTACTGTAAGGGGAGTATTTCAAGTGAGAGCGGACCAAAATAGCAACACCTTCTCGAAGACGGTCAGAGGGAGAATTGGCTGTCATTAAATCATATCCAAAAAGTCTGAGATGTGAGCGACTGTTGAAATGCGTTTCGTTTATTGGCATCACATCAATTGAATTAGCATAGTTGTGAAGGTGCACACATCAGCAAAATGCTGACTATTCACGACTACAAACGTCGCTCAGAGGGCTCTTGCAATTGTACATACAAGGTGAGTTCTAAAGTAAACAGGACTTTTAAAAAAAGACAGAACAAGTAGTTTTTTCGGAAAAATCAATTTATTTTATTCAAAATAGTCTCCTTCTGCTTTAATAAAGCGTTTTGCACGGTCCAAAAGCATGTCGAACGAGTGTTTTAGCTCGTTGCCCGGTATGGCCGCCAGTATGCCGGTGCAAGCCTTTTGAATGGCCTCTACGTCTGCAAAACGCTTTCCTTTCATCGGCAAATGCATTTTTCCGAAAAGGTAGAAGTCGCACGGTGCCATATCAGGTGAATACGGGGAGTGGTTGATGGTTAAAATGTGATTTTTGGTCAAATAGTCGGACACAAGCGTCGATCGATGAGACGGCGCATTATCGTGCAACAAACGCCAACTTCAATCCTCGCTATTCGGGCCGAACACGTCGAATTCGGCGTACCAAAAGCTTCAAAACTCCAAGGTAGAATACCGCATTAACGTTTTGGCCGGGTGGAACAAATTCTTTGTGGACCATACCCTTGGAATCATAAAAACAAATCAGCATTGACTTCACTTTTGACTTCTCCAGGCGCGATTTTTTGGGTTTCGGCTCGTCCGGCGCCTTCCATTCAGCACTCTTGCGTTTCGTTTCGGGATCATATTGAAAACACCACGTTTCGTCACCAGTCACAATCTTGTAAAGGAAGTTTGGGTCTTTTTTTGCCTCTTTAATGATGTCCTTCGAATGTTGAATTCTGAGCAATTTTTGGACATTAGTCAATTTGTGCGGAACAAACCGTGCACACACCTTTTGTAAGCCCAAATGTTCGGTCAAAATGCGATAAATCGATGTTTTGGAGATGTTCAATTCTATTTCCATGAATTTCAATGATGATTTCGTCTGATTTTTTATGAATTCACGCACAGTTTCGATGGAATTTTCGGTAATCACGGATTTTGGTTGGCTCACATGTTCATCGTCATTTACGTCCTCACGACCACTTTGAAAACGTTGAAACCACTCGTGCACTCTGCTACGGGATAGGCAATCATCGCCATAAACTTGTTTCATCAATTGAAACGTTTCGGTAAAAGTTTTACCAATTTTAAAACAAAATTTAATGTTGGCTCTTTGTTCGAAGCTCATTTTCGCACCGATGACAAAAACATACTGACACTTAAAACGCAATAACCTCACTTCCAATAGATGAAATGTCATGAAATTTTTACTGGAAGTCGATAAACGATAGCAAATTTTAACGCACCAGTTGACATATAGGTGGCGCCACTAGAGGGCGCTTGATTAAAAAAGTCCTGTTTACTTTGGAACTCACCTTGTACAATTACAAGGCTGATACTCGCCGCTGAAAAATTAACATTTAATTATTATGTATAAAAAAGGTATAAAAAAGAAAAGTATATCTAAAAGATTATATATATGAAACAATTATTATATATGGATTTTATATATTATTACATGAATTCCTAACAGATTAATTCTTTGTCTTAACTAGGAAAGTATTAACATTGCCCAAAAATAAATTCTTATCTAGACGGGAGAGGACAATGACCGTTGGAACGGTAGAGATAATTATTGCCTTTTCGGTCTTATTACAGTGGGCAAGTGGTGAAAAATCTAGACGGAAGGTCTCAATATATAAGTACTCCAATTCATTCAGTGTTATTGGTAGGGTTGCTTTTAATAACAAGTATAGATCTCCTTCGTTAAATTGTGGATCAGTGTCTACAGTTTTTGCTAAAGCTTCTGAGGTAATCATGGTGCACGGATATATATATATGTACTTATAAGAAAGGAACCGTGTTCCGACGAACTTACCCTCCTTTTAATCCTGGGCGATGAGATCTCGACGCTCCGGATCCTGGGCCTTGGGAGATTTTATAATTGGTTTATATATATATATATACGTGCAAGACTTGATGGCGGTTTACAAAAACAAAACACAAAAATTACGTTACACAAAAAAAAATAACACTATCGCTGTATAGATATGTATGTATGTATGCATCGATTGCGAGTTCCACTGCGGCGCACGTCAGTTCCAATGCTCGAGCTGGGGCTGGTCGGTGCAGCTCCAATTTCTTGTTCACGTATGTATTTGATGGTTCTGTTTACACTTGCATTCAGAAATGCATGTACTCGCAAATTGTTTGTAATTGTTTTTGGCGATTTACTTTTTGTTAACTTTGAATGCAGTTTATTTGCCTTTTATTGGTTTTTATTGTCTTGTTGTTGTTCCACTTCACTGCAACTGCTCGGCTTATGCTCCGATGTGGGTCACCACTGTCTCCAGGGCATGATGTTGGTCGCGGCGTCTCTGAACAGGGCGCTTGTAGATCCTAACAACCTTAAGGATCACTATAACCAGTAGTAGTCCAGCTATGAGCTTAAGGGTCTTGTTGACATCTTGAATATCATCCCTGTGGTCAACGATCTCTACGTGGTTAATCACATTGGAGGTTTCGCCGCCCAACTTGGGGTCCTACACCTGGTTCACTAGTTCTTTTCGTCCTTCAGGATATTTTTTTTTCAGGTTGACTTCCTCTAGAATGTGGTCGAGCGCAGGACCAGTAATCAGGACTTTCTCCTGAGTGAAGTTGATCGTAGGGAAACGGTCAAGACATCCTTCTGGACACCAGCCTTCTTCCAGTCGTGGTCTGTGTTGATGGTAGTTGTACATCTAGACCACTGTCAGGGAGAGATCAGAACAATTTCTGTCTGACTTCTCTATTTGGCTGGGGTCTTTTATACCGGACTAAAGCTTTCGCTAGCTCCCCCATGTTGGATGAGTTAACTGGGTGTTCCCACCTAGGCGTACTGTTTCTCTATTTCCCCTATTTTAGGAGTCAACGGCCGGCTGGTGCACTTTGCCACCTTTCTGGAGTACGGTGACGAGCAGGTCGATCGTGGTCGTTGTTCTGGCCACGCGACACCCGTGAGTTGTCGAATTGAATTTCTGTTTTGCCCTTATTAATCTGAGTGTGGTTAGTCATTAGCGGCCCCTACCCTCAACTTAAGACAGTTGTTTTGCCGGGGTTAATCTTTCTATGGGGGAGGGCGTACGAAACAGGCATACGCATGGAATGACTTCGCAAAAGAAATCTTCGTACGGCCATTCTTCTATTTATTCATCTTCTCCTTTTTTTTTTCTCTTAGGCGCCCATTTACGTGTGGCTTCGACACTACTTTAACGCAGTCTCAGATGAGCTAGTCGGGCTTATTACTTTATTATTTAATTATTGTACTTATTTATTATGTTATTATTTTTTTTTAGTAAAGATATTTATTGCTGAAAACGAAAAAGCTTTCCGGCCTCGCACGGAAACATGCATACATACATATTTATACCTGTAAACAAAAGATATGGCTCAAAATAAAATATATAATATAGCTCAAATGAAAAATAATATCTAAAAAAATGAAGAAGTGAGAAAAAGCTAAAAAGTTTAGAATAAAATTGCTGAGTGTGCCATAACCATGGTGTTTGACCGGGGGCTACTCAGCTGAAAGGTGAAAAGTTTTCCCATTTCCCGAGGAAAAAAATATTAAAAGTATAAGAATTTTGTTTTGTTCTGTTTTGTTTTTTTTATATTTTTTTTTTGTTTTTACTTATTTATTATATATTTATTTAAGTACTAGACATAGTTCTTAACTCAAGGTTTTCTTAGTATAAGCATTATATCTTCCCGCGCTAGGACTCCCAGGCGCGGGCTTCTCCTTGCCAACTTTCTGGTGAAGCGGTTCATGTGCCGCCCCACCTTTTGTTGATTCTCTTGTATTTTGAATATTTGCCTTTGCGTCCTAATAAGTTGCTCCTGGACTTGGAGCAACTGACTTCGGTCATCCCTCTGATTCTGGGTCCTTCGTCTGATCTCTTGCTCATCCATTCCGTGAGGAAAGTTAGATAAGAGGCCCTGCTCTCGTACTCCTTCCGAAGTTGCTCCTGGACTTGGAGCAACTGACTTCGGTCATCCCTCTGATTCTAGGTCCTTCGTCTGATCTCTTGCTCATCCATTCCGTGAGGAAAGTTAGTTAAGAGGCCCTGCCTACGCTGGTGAGCAGCTTTGATTGCTTGTTCGTAAGTGGTGAAGGTGTTCATAATGTCTGGTTAATTTTCTGTCCCCGGCTGTGGCTTTTATAGCGGAATCAGGGTAGTTCCGATTACGTGTTCACCTCATCAGGTGATCGGGACCTTTTATCAACTCGTGCAATCCCACAGTTCTAAGTTTGTCGCCTTCTGGAGTCGTCGGATTACGTTCAAAGGTTCAGGCGACATACAGGTCTTTAGCATGAAATACTCCGACACTTCCCTACTGCATTGCCCAGCTCATATAGCGCTTTGCCCTTACGCTGGAGTACAACACAGCGAATTCGATTCGGGCCAAGCTTGGCATTATATCCGTCAGCTTTGTTACTCTGCTTGTAGTTTTTCCTATAGACAACTTGTCCTACGGAAAACTCTACGAGCTTGCTACGGGTGTTATATGCCTTTTCCGCGCGTTCATGAATTCGGTTCAATCCTTGGGTCACCTTTTGTCGTTCCATCTTGTCTGGAAGACTTATCTGTGGATCTCCTGCCTGTATTCCCCCCAGCTTTCGTAGAATCGGGTAGGCTGTTCCATGGGTAACCATCCGCGTTCCGAACATCGCGTAGGCCATTCCTAAGGGCACACTCTATTCGACTTAGTTGGGTATCCCAATTTCGGTGATCGGTGGCAATTGTCGCTCGCAAAATTTGGAGTACCGATCGGTTTACCCTCTCCTCCGCATTCGCTTGCGGGGAGTAAAGTCCAGTCCTTACGTGTCGAATACTTTAGCGGGTCATTAGCTCGCCAAAAATTTGAGACACAAACTGCTTGCCGTTGTCCGAGTGTATGAACTCGGGGACCCCATATTGATGGAAAATTTTGGTCTCGAGGAATTTGATGACTTCTGCAGCTACTGCATGTCTCATCGGCTGCAGCCAGACAAACTTGGAGAAATGGTCTAGGCATACAAAAATCACCGAATTCCAAGCTTTGGTCCTCGGGTACGGACCCATAAAGTCGGTGAACAACCTTTGGCCAGCCCGCTCCGTAACCCGCTGTTCTCCCATTGGTGGTCGGTCATTTTTGTTGGCGGTCTTGGTGATCTTACAGACCTCGCATTCCTTCACTACTTTTTGGACATCTAAAGCCATCCCTGGCCAAAAGTAAAAATTTCTTAATTTGGCTAGTGATTTGTGCAACCCCACATGCCCTGCGGTTATGGCATGATGTGCTCTCCAGACTAAATCGGGTCGCAGCTCGGCGGGAACCCAGAGCTTCCATGCTCGAGTTTCATCCACGGCGTCGTTTAGGCAGAATCCCATCCGTTTATATACATAGCCTTCTGATGTTTGAAGGTCTGGACTTTTACCTAAATTTTGATGTTTTAAGGTCTGGACTTTTACCTAAATTTTCGTCCACCGCCTGCACTAGGTTGACATAATCCGATGACTGGAACGCCGTCGAATCGAGGTTGATGTGTATGTCCAGTTCTTCCGCACCAGCCTTCTGTAGCTCTTCCATATGAACTCGTGAGAGAGCATCTGGGACTACATTTAGTGACCCTTTCCTGTGTTCTATGGTAAATTCAAACGCTTGTAGCTTCAGACTCCATCGCGCAAGCCTGCCTGATAAGTCTTTCTGACCCATCAGCCATTTTAGAATAGCGGGGTCAGGATAGCGGCATAGCATTCCAACTCGGTTATGCTGTAGTTCCGCTGTGCTTTGTTCAATTTGGCTGACATATAGGCAATTGGATGTTATCCGCCCTCGTCATCGGTTTACAAAAAACTCCCCCCACTCCAGTGGTCGAGGCATCACATTGGATGGTAAATGGTTTTTAAAAATCTGGGGTGACGAGTACAGGTGATGTTGCCATGCTGGTTTTTAAAAGTTCAAACGCCTTGAATGCCTCTTCTGACAATTCAAATTTCTTTATGCGGTCTTTCTTCAAACAGTCGTGAAGCGGTGCCGCTGTCTGGGCGTAGTTTTGGATGAACCTTCTATACCAGCCTGCCATCCCCAGGAACCTCCGCAACTGTTTGGCGGAGCTAGGTTGAGGAAATTCCTGGATCGATTGTATTTTCGCATCATCCGTTCGGATGCATCCTCCCCCAACTACATATCCTAAATATCTTGCCTGGCTGTAGCAAAACTTGCTCTTGTCTACATTTATTGTTAGCTCTGCCCGATGTAAGCAGGCACTGACCTGGCTCAACATATCAATGTGGGCTTCAAATGTAGGTGAACAGACCAGTAAGTCATCCAGATGCACAAATACATTTTCGGGTAGCGCCGCTGGTATAACTTTATCCATTAGTCGGCACATTCGCTGCGCGGCATTGCACAAGCCGAACGGCATGACTGTAAACTGATACTGTGGCCTGCCGGGCACTGTAAACGCGATTTTCTCTCTGCTTTTGGTTTCGAGAGGTATTTGCCAAAAGGCGTCTATTAAGTCAATTGCGGAAATGTAATACGTTTCCTGTAGTTGACTCAACAGACCCTCGATATGTGGTAGTGGATTCGCATCTTTGATCGTCCGGGAATTTACGTTACTCGCATCAAGGCAAAGTCGATTTTTCGGCCCATTTTGCATTAGTGTTACCGGTGAACTCCAGCTACTATTGCTCTCTTCGATCACGCATAGACCTATTATGCAATCCAGTTCGGCATACACCAGCTTCTGTTTAGCTGGGGTTATCGGGTAATGTCGCTGCTTGATTGGTAGGTCCTCGTTGGTCACTTCAATTATATGTTGCTCTAAGCTGGTCTTTCCTAATCCTTTTTCTAGACAAGAAGGGTATGTGTCTATCACTTGCTGCAGCTTACAATGTTGTTCTGGGGTAAGCTGATGTGGGGTATAGGCGGTCTCGGGCTTGAGCGTATTGTTCATGTCTAGGTCTCCGGTCATAAGGTCGAAATCCGGTGTTGTTTCAACGGCGGCAATCTCGCGTCCACCTTTACCGAAGAATGTGAGGCTGAACGTATCCCAGAAATTAATTCCGAAATAAAATCGTTGTTTCAGACCTGGCACTATCAAAAACTCTAGGTCCTTGGTTTCTCCTACCCATTCCACAGGTAACGTATGGCTCCGGTTACTTGGGTCTCACCACCGCTGGCTGTGCGTACACATTCTTCACTTAGCTTCCTTATCGGCCTCGTCCGGTTTTTTAAGAAAGCGTGCGCTCTTCTGTCAATACAGTTCGCACTGGCGCCTGTGTCCAGTAATGCGAGTATCTCTTCTCCATCGACCTTCGTTTTGGCAAAGAAACGGTTGTCATTTTGCACGCTCACCACAGTGTCCACCACCCAGTAATGCGAGTATCTCTTCTCCATCGACCTTCGTTTTGGCAAAGAAACGGTTGTCATTTTGCACGCTCACCACTGTGTCCACCACCTTTTGCTTGAGTCGGCGATAGTCTGCTGGGGCATCATATAATTTTAGTATTTTATAGTGTTGTTCGTGTCTCGCTGTCTGCATCTTCCGAGCCAGTTTGGACAATACGCTGTTAGAAAAAGTGGGTTTCGTTGGAATAGCTCAAAATCAATTTTTTTATTTATGGCCTATTGCAGCGACCACTGTGCATGTGGGAGTTCATATTGTCCTTCAAGAGCTCGACGAGTTCATCTTTAGCGATTTTGTGCTTGAGCTTGAAATGCAAGTTATGCATGTCCGAGACATAATCGCTAAAGGTTTCGTGTGGCCCTTGCTTGCGTTCCATTAATTCTTTGACTTTCATAAGGTCACTTCCGGTAGTGGAAAATGCCCGTCTCATTTCTTGGGTCAATGAGTAGTAGTCAAAATCGTAGTTTTCTGCCTTGTCCACCATTAACTGCCAATACCATTTCGTGGCTGCACCTGCCAACAGAAGATGGAATTCACGAAAGACTTGTTGACGGCTGAGGTCATACAATTCTTGCAGTCGGTCCACGCGGAACAGGAAACTTTCAACTGTCATGCCGCGACCACTTCCATCGAACTTTAGGTTCCATCTGTCTAATCTGACATCTTGTGGTCTCGGTCCCTGAAATGATGAGTTCCGATCGATCTCTGGATGCAGTTGGTGACTCGACTCCCTTTCGTTTGTTCGGGACTGCCTGTGTGACGGAGTATCAACTCGCCTGGGTGTTCTTAACCGGTGCATCTGGCTATTGAGCATGACCTGTGTAACCGGTTCCAGAGGCGGAGTCTCTTGGTACCTCAAGAAACTGTCAGTGGGATTTAGAACAGTTCGGGGCGGCGAAGTCAGTCCCTTATGTTCGGGTCTCCTGGATGTCGGAGACTGCAATTCTGCTATTTGTGTCTTCAGAGCTTCTATCTGGGCGCTCATACCACGCTGCATTTCGTTGCTCTGCCTCAAGAGCTCCATCAATCTTTGTTCCCGCCGCTCGGTAGCCTCTAAGTTGTCCTCTTCATGCCTCTGAAATTGAGGAAGCATGCTTGATCTCCCCTTCGGCGGTCCTAGGGGTAGATTCTCCCCACCGGCGGTTTCTTCCATTTCAGTATACTGGTCCAGATTGTTTTCTTCAGACAGGGTATCTACCTGATCTGGCTAATTCTGGGTGAGCTCCCACGGCTCTCTTTCAGGTGAATCTCCTAGCCTTGGCGCGCTTGCACTCCGTGGTTGGTGATTTTCACCGCGCGTTGTTGCTCGGGTCACTCTACCGGTGATGGGTTGGAATAGGACCTTCTTCTTGGCCCCCTTCATTTAAATGACTAGGCTTTCTTTAAAGGCCTCCCCTTTCTTATATAATGCTTAATGCTGATTAAAACATGCACTCAAATTTTCGTTTAATGTAAAAGGTTCACGTGATTCTTTTCAAAACACCCGGTCAGCGACGTAAACGCTGAATAAGTCGACAATAAAATGCTTCTCTCTGCTTCTCAAGTTTCTCTTCGGTCAAGAACCGTCCGATATTTAAGCCCCAAAAACAAAACAAAATAAATATCCCTAACTAGGGGTGTTAGCCGCTTTTACACAACGGGGTTCCGCTAAGCTAACATGCCCTTACTTTCCCTTTCTATTCAGCTCAAATGTTCCAAACGGAACGGCCGTTAGATAAGGAATCTGTCCAAAACGTCTCCTATTTCTCTGAACTCGAACCAAGCAAACGACCTGACCAACTAGCCTTATACATTGTGGGGCGTCGGCCAGAGAAACTAAAGATCGTCCACCGCCCAAATATGTCAACGGAAACCGCAAAGACTTGAAACAAGCAAACGACCGGACAAATGCCTAGTACGTTGTGGGGCGTCGGCTTTGCGTTTCCTGTCAACCTCCCACCACCATTCTGTCCTGGATCGACAAACGAACAGAAGACCGGCACCTCAATTGCTAAATGCGTTACCATAATGCTTGCGCTCCTGCTCTTTTTGGACTGAAACCTATCAAACGACCTGAAAAATGCCTAGTACGTCGTGGGGCGTCGGCCAGAAAGCACCTATAAATTGTATTTACGTTACTTTGAACAAAAGTCGGTCGGCACTTAGCTGTAGGTATTGTATTATAAAAAGGATAACTCATAGTTCTTGATTTAAGGAAATTCTGGTAAATTTGTCCATGAACAAAACAGGGAATTCCTACGATTGTAATAGACAACAAATTAAAACATTTTAAAGTCAAGCCACTATTCTGAAACAAAGTTCTGATTGAGAGGCCTCTCAACACGGATAGTCACAGAAGTTGGGGACTTTAAAGTTACTAATTTAAAGACAAAATAAATAAGTTTGCGCATATTTAAAATTATTTAAGCTCCCTGCTCTATCAAACAGTCAAACTACTCATGGCAAATAAAGATGAAAGCTATGTCATATTAGGTACATCCACTTCGATACCGCAGGTACCGAGATTGTGGACCCTGGTAAAATTCCTTAAGGAATATGAAATATCCTAGACGTTGGGCGCCAATTCTGTTACGTGACCATATTAGTGCCCGAGTCCTGACGAGGACTTGGGCCGAGGGAGAGGCGTCCGATATTCAGGCACCATTTGCCGGCGTAAGCTACATCGTATTCGGGTCGTGGGATCTTGGTAAGCCTCTCTCCTCTCCAACATAACGAGACTAAATATTAAAAGTTCCTGGAAAATAATATTAGTCATAAAGTTCGTCAGTCATCAGACCACACTGCCCAACAAGCTGAGCTGTCGCTTGATCGCAATACGATCGGGCTGTGTTTTGGCCATATTCCCTCCCCTTCACACATTCGTGTGCCAATGGATCGTCGCGGGCCGCGCAATACGATCCCCTATTGTCAAGGTTGTCCGTCAAAAGTTATGTCATTGTTCTTGACCTACTCAACTTCTCGCGTCAGCACACCCCCTTAATGAAGCTCTAGCACACCATGGTTTCGAATTCTTTTTCACATTATAAATGTATTAAATAATATTTATGTCGTCGTCTGCCGGGGTTGAGTAACATAATATTGGCTAATTTATATAGGGATTAAATTAATTGACAGTTATTGTATTTGCGGAGAGTATCGACTTTACCACCTGTGAAGGTGCAAATTAAATTCGTCGATAGTAGATGAACTAAAAAAATTTATTTTTTATTTTTAAAACTCGGGTGATAAACCTTTCTTCTTAAACACAATTAATACAAGTCACTTTTTAAAAATTGTGAACCGATCGCGGTCTCGGATAAAATTGGACTGACTCTTAATTCTAAAAAATTATCCAATGAACCTCGGCCAGAAGCTTTCCTTTTCTTAAGCTTCCAGAACTTATGCTGAAGCTTATGCTGAAAATGTCGCATCTCGTTGTGAAATGAAATTATGCTGGCCGATGCAATTTGATTGAAAATCGGAACGCAATATGTTCTGAACTTAGAACGCAATACTGTGGGCTTTGAACGGAAAAGTTTGGGCTTCGAACGGAAGCTTGTGTTTACTTTACGATTGGTTTATTTATCTTAGCAGGACGGTCAAGCGCGGCCCTCGAAGTAGATGGCAAAGGCAAAATCTTAAACAAAGGCAAAGGCAATGTCGCTGAAGGCAAGGGTAACATAGCTGAGATTGAATTCAAAAATTTGTTTATAAATTCCACAAGTGGAACCGTTTCACGGGTTGGATAAGTCTCCCTCTTCTAAAATGGATAGTCCGGATTCAATATGAAATTCATTTAATTGATCTCTTAATTCTGTTAAAAAATTTTCTTGGTTAATAGGTTTTTCTGGTTCTGGCCGTTGTTTTTTGGTTACAAATAATATGGCATTTTTGTATTGTATAATAAGTACAAAAATGCAATATATAATGATTAAAATTAATAAAATAAAGGTAAGTGATATTTTAGTATTATTAATTTTAATGAATGGATTTAAAATGTTTATATTATCTCAAGAAAGTTCTGAGTTATTTGATAATATGTGTTTACGCCAAAAGGGCGTTTAATTTCAGGTGGCAGTGTCGAGCGGCAGTTTTATCCAGATGTCTACATCTCGCGCGCTCGCACTGCCGTCCGCTCTCTCTTCATCTCTCCCCTAAGTCTCCGCTCTGCTCTGGAGCGCTTAAGTTAAGTTAGGCTTAAGCAGTTCTTATTTCAAAGTGATCCAATAAACATCTACGCACGTCGCGTAAAAACCCCTAAAGTACCCATCGTGTTTTTATGCGTACCATTCGATCTTGGGGCTTCAACTATTTCATGGATCAAGCCACCCCGCCCCAACAATATGTAATCGGATATTTCATAATTTTTGAAGTGGTTCGTAGTTAAGTAGTTAAGAATTTTGTTTTCCAAATTGGTATATGAAATATTATTAATTTCGGTTGTACCATTAAATGTTATCAAAAACAAACCGTTTAAATGGGAGTTGTTCACAATATTGTTACCATTTATAAGAATGGCACCATCTTGTATGATGTCTATTTTTTTATTTTTCTCTCTTATTTTTTTACAAGTGGATCTCTCGCCATTTAATAAGCGGGTAAAACAAGTTTTTTCATTATTTATAGTGCAATAATTATTAAAAAGTTCATTCTTAAAGTTAGACATTTCATACAACATATTTGCGCATTTTGCGCAAGTACTAGTTTCCCATCGATTTGAGAAATCGCTCTAGCGTGATATATTTCGCTTCTGTTTTTTATTATTGGGTACTTTATATAAATTATTACTAGTTCTTTATGCAGTGCGATTTTAAAAACAGAGATGTCCATTAAGTCAGCGATAATTACTGGTTTTTGTTCATGTTTTAATATTTCCATGATGTCATCATTGTTTAATATTTTGGTATTACAAACGTCAATTTTTGCTAGTGTGATTGTGTCAATTAAATTTTGCAGATCAAATGTTAATAATCGTAAGCGATGTTTTCGCAGTGGTAAATCTTGATCAATAAAAACATTTTTAAAATCATCAGAGAGATTCTATTTCTTTTAACAGTTTGGAATTGATAATAAATTGCTTATTATTATTTTCAATTAATTCATCGATTTTATTCCGTATTTTAATAAAATCATCATGATCCGGAGTTCCAGCTAACCATTTCCACACAGTGCCTATATCATTTATCCCCCTTTTTGATCTAGTTGATATTAATTGTGATAAAATTAATTCGATTACTTCTATGTCATATTTATCTTCCCATTATCGAGTATCCCTTTTTATATTATCTGATTCCAATTTTATTATTTCTTTATAAAAACTTAAGTTAGTTACGTGGAATAATTCTGCGTATGAATCATACGTCAATACGTCTTTATTGCCCGTGAATAAAAGATACTCGTGACTTGTATAGCCAATTATTTCTGATTTTGTTAATAAAACAAGGTGTAGTATGAGCACCTGATAAAACATTTTCTGGAAAAGGTAAAAAAAAGTAACATATAAATTTTTAGAATTTTATATTATTTTTGTGAATAATTCTATTTCTATTGTTGATTATTATTTTGTTAGGTAAATTTTCTTTAACTACTGTTTTTTATATATAGTTCTAAGTTTATTTCTTTCTCCGTGTTTCTTTTCATAAACTACCTGTCCTACGTGATATACTTGTTCTTTTCTGTTTTCATTATGTGTTTCTAACATTTTCTCTTGTGTATTTTTTAAAATTTGAGGAATGTTATCGTGCTTTATTTTATTATATAGTACGTCAAAAGGTTTTTGGTTCGTTGCAGAATGAATGCTCTGATTATATTCTTGAGCGGCTCTTATTACTATTTCGGAAAAGTCGGTTAAATTAAATTATTTTTTAATGCATCGAGCTAATTCTGTTAGTGTCGAATGTTCCCTTTCAACTTGTCCGTTTGAGGTACTGTGCCTCGGGTCTGCGTAATGTAAAGTTAAACCGCACCGCAACCGCAATTGGGCCGAGGTAAAGCTTGGTTCACTATCGGTCATTATTACTTTGGCTTGCGGAAATTGTTGAAGAAGTTCCATTAATTTGTTTTCGATATTTAATTTATTTTGGATTTCTTTTACTACTAAAAAGTTTGAGTAAGCGTCAATGCAAGTTATGAAAGTAAGACTTTGCGCGTAATATGTGTCGATGTGTAAATTTTCGCCTTCCTTACTCGGGATTGGGGCTTCTCCAATTGGAATTTTAATTGGGTGTCTGTTATACTTGTTTTCATTGCAAATTGTACAATTTTGTATATATTTTAATTTTGTAAGTAAGTTTGGCCAGAAATACAATCTACTGGTTTGTTTATAATTTTCGTCAAGTCCCCTGTGTGCTCTGCTATTTGTTTCTTCGATTATAAGTGCTCTGTCTTCAGAATTTTCCACATCTTGAACAAATATTCTTGTATACAAAAATTTATTCACAAAATTATCTTTAAGTGGTTTTTAAATTCTATAAAAGTCCTCTAAAGTGCAATGAATACCTACCGTTAAATTAAGAGGAATATATTCCCTTAATATTGATATCAAATTTTCTGGAGTGTCAAATTCTACTATATGTCTGGTATTTTCGAATATATTAATCGACTCATGTATTGTATACCTCCCCGTTGCTAATAGCAATTGTTGCTTAAACTGGTTTAGGGGTTTACGGGTATAACACTCTCAAAACTACTCTCTGCTGAACGCTGAATGTTTAGATCTGAGACCGATTCGTTACTGTAAGTTAAGTTGTTGATCTGAATCCTTGATAGGGCGTCTGCAACTACATTAGTTGTACCTGGCTTATAAATGACTTTTGGAGTGAAACTTTCTATGAAGGAGTACCAGCGTTTCATTTCGATATTAGGATTTTTATTAGAGATTGCGAAAGATAATGGTTGATGATCGGTTTGGATTTCAATTATAAGTAGTTTCTTAGATTTTTAAGAGCCCATACTATGGTTAAAAGTTCCTTCTTATTAGTTGCATAAACTTGTTCCGTTTTAGTCAAGGTTTTTGAAATAAAAGTAATTGGTTTACCTTCTTGAGATAATACTGCACCAATTGCGACGTCCGAAGCGTCGGTGGTCAAGGTAAATTTTTTATTATAATCCGGTTGAACTAATTCTACTTGAGCAATGAGATTTTCTTTCAGCTCGTTAAAAGCTTTAATAGCTAGGTCATCTAGCTGTATTAACATTTTTTTTGACATTCTTTTTGAAATTTTGCCATTATGACCTCCAAGATATTTTGTTAGAGGTTTGGCTATAGAGGCGTAATTAAAAAAAAATTTTCTATAATAGCCCGTAAGGCCTAAGAAACTTCTTAGTTCCCGAATATTTTTTGGAAGCTGATATTTAATAATGGTGTCAATTTTTTCTGGGTCTGTCTTGATGACGTTATAAGATACGATGTGTCCTAGAAAACTGGTTTCGCGTTTAAAAAACTTTGATTTTTCTAAAGAGATTTTCATGTTTGCCGTTAGTAATATATTTAAAATTTTGTTTAAGTCTTTATAATGTTGTTCAATTGAGTTTGAGAATATTATAAAGTCGTCCATGTAGACATGACATGTTTTCCCTATTTATACCCGTTTCTCGTAGAGTAAAAGGGTATACTACATTCGTCGGAAAGTATGTAACAGGCAGAAGGAAGCGTTTCCGACCCCATAAAGAATAAATGTTCTTCATCAGGATCACTAGCCGAGTCGATCTAGCCATGTCCGTCTGTCCGTCCGGATGAACGCTGAGATCTCGGAAACTAGTTTGTTTCAGCAGAGTGCCACGCCCACTATAACGCCCACAAACCGCCCAAAACGGTGGCTCCTACAGTTTTGATGCTAGAATAAAAATGTTAACTGAAATGTATTGTTCTCATCAATACCCATCGATAGACCCAAAAAAAAGTTTGCCATGCCCACTTTAACGCCCAAAAACCGCCCAAACCTGTGACGCCCACCATTTTCATGCTAGATAACAAATTTTAAATTTGCGCTCCTGCTCTTTTTGGACTGAAACCTATCAAACGACCTGACAAATGACTAGTACGTCGTGGGGCGTCGGCCAGAAAGCACCTATAAATTGTATTTACGTTACTTTCAACAAAAAGTCGGTCGGCACTTAGCTATAGGTATAGTATTATAAAAAGGATAACTCATAGTTCTTGATTTAAGGAAATTCTGGTAAATTTGTCCATGAACAAAACAGGGAATTCCTACGATTGTAATAGACAACAAATTAAAACATTTTAAAGTCAAGCCACTATTCTGAAACAAAGTTCTGATTGAGAGGCCTCTCAACACGGATAGTCACAGAAGTTGGGGACTTTAAAGTTACTAATTTAAAGACAAAATAAATAAGTTTGCGCATATTTAAAATTATTTAAGCTCCCTGCTCTATCAAACAGTCAAACTACTCATGGCAAATAAAGATGAAAGCTATGTCATATTAGGTACATCCACTTCGATACCGCAGGTACCGAGATTGTGGACCCTGGTAAAATTCCTTAAGGAATATGAAATATCCTAGACGTTGGGCGCCAATTCTGTTACGTGACCATATTAGTGCCCGAGTCCTGACGAGGACTTGGGCCGAGGGAGAGGCGTCCGATATTCAGGCACCATTTGCCGGCGTAAGCTACATCGTATTCGGGTCGTGGGATCTTGGTAAGCCTCTCTCCTCTCCAACATAACGAGACTAAATATTAAAAGTTCCTGGAAAATAATATTAGTCATAAAGTTCGTCAGTCATCAGACCACACTGCCCAACAAGCTGAGCTGTCGCTTGATCGCAATACGATCGGGCTGTGTTTTGGCCATATTCCCTCCCCTTCACACATTCGTGTGCCAATGGATCGTCGCGGGCCGCGCAATACGATCCCCTATTGTCAAGGTTGTCCGTCAAAAGTTATGTCATTGTTCTTGACCTACTCAACTTCTCGCGTCAGCACACCCCCTTAATGAAGCTCTAGCACACCATGGTTTCGAATTCTTTTTCACATTATAAATGTATTAAATAATATTTATGTCGTCGTCTGCCGGGGTTGAGTAACATAATATTGGCTAATTTATATAGGGATTAAATTAATTGACAGTTATTGTATTTGCGGAGAGTATCGACTTTACCACCTGTGAAGGTGCAAATTAAATTCGTCGATAGTAGATGAACTAAAAAAATTTATTTTTTATTTTTAAAACTCGGGTGATAAACCTTTCTTCTTAAACACAATTAATACAAGTCACTTTTTAAAAATTGTGAACCGATCGCGGTCTCGGATAAAATTGGACTGACTCTTAATTCTAAAAAATTATCCAATGAACCTCGGCCAGAAGCTTTCCTTTTCTTAAGCTTCCAGAACTTATGCTGAAGCTTATGCTGAAAATGTCGCATCTCGTTGTGAAATGAAATTATGCTGGCCGATGCAATTTGATTGAAAATCGGAACGCAATATGTTCTGAACTTAGAACGCAATACTGTGGGCTTTGAACGGAAAAGTTTGGGCTTCGAACGGAAGCTTGTGTTTACTTTACGATTGGTTTATTTATCTTAGCAGGACGGTCAAGCGCGGCCCTCGAAGTAGATGGCAAAGGCAAAATCTTAAACAAAGGCAAAGGCAATGTCGCTGAAGGCAAGGGTAACATAGCTGAGATTGAATTCAAAAATTTGTTTATAAATTCCACAAGTGGAACCGTTTCACGGGTTGGATAAGTCTCCCTCTTCTAAAATGGATAGTCCGGATTCAATATGAAATTCATTTAATTGATCTCTTAATTCTGTTAAAAAATTTTCTTGGTTAATAGGTTTTTCTGGTTCTGGCCGTTGTTTTTTGGTTACAAATAATATGGCATTTTTGTATTGTATAATAAGTACAAAAATGCAATATATAATGATTAAAATTAATAAAATAAAGGTAAGTGATATTTTAGTATTATTAATTTTAATGAATGGATTTAAAATGTTTATATTATCTCAAGAAAGTTCTGAGTTATTTGATAATATGTGTTTACGCCAAAAGGGCGTTTAATTTCAGGTGGCAGTGTCGAGCGGCAGTTTTATCCAGATGTCTACATCTCGCGCGCTCGCACTGCCGTCCGCTCTCTCTTCATCTCTCCCCTAAGTCTCCGCTCTGCTCTGGAGCGCTTAAGTTAAGTTAGGCTTAAGCAGTTCTTATTTCAAAGTGATCCAATAAACATCTACGCACGTCGCGTAAAAACCCCTAAAGTACCCATCGTGTTTTTATGCGTACCATTCGATCTTGGGGCTTCAACTATTTCATGGATCAAGCCACCCCGCCCCAACAATATGTAATCGGATATTTCATAATTTTTGAAGTGGTTCGTAGTTAAGTAGTTAAGAATTTTGTTTTCCAAATTGGTATATGAAATATTATTAATTTCGGTTGTACCATTAAATGTTATCAAAAACAAACCGTTTAAATGGGAGTTGTTCACAATATTGTTACCATTTATAAGAATGGCACCATCTTGTATGATGTCTATTTTTTTATTTTTCTCTCTTATTTTTTTACAAGTGGATCTCTCGCCATTTAATAAGCGGGTAAAACAAGTTTTTTCATTATTTATAGTGCAATAATTATTAAAAAGTTCATTCTTAAAGTTAGACATTTCATACAACATATTTGCGCATTTTGCGCAAGTACTAGTTTCCCATCGATTTGAGAAATCGCTCTAGCGTGATATATTTCGCTTCTGTTTTTTATTATTGGGTACTTTATATAAATTATTACTAGTTCTTTATGCAGTGCGATTTTAAAAACAGAGATGTCCATTAAGTCAGCGATAATTACTGGTTTTTGTTCATGTTTTAATATTTCCATGATGTCATCATTGTTTAATATTTTGGTATTACAAACGTCAATTTTTGCTAGTGTGATTGTGTCAATTAAATTTTGCAGATCAAATGTTAATAATCGTAAGCGATGTTTTCGCAGTGGTAAATCTTGATCAATAAAAACATTTTTAAAATCATCAGAGAGATTCTATTTCTTTTAACAGTTTGGAATTGATAATAAATTGCTTATTATTATTTTCAATTAATTCATCGATTTTATTCCGTATTTTAATAAAATCATCATGATCCGGAGTTCCAGCTAACCATTTCCACACAGTGCCTATATCATTTATCCCCCTTTTTGATCTAGTTGATATTAATTGTGATAAAATTAATTCGATTACTTCTATGTCATATTTATCTTCCCATTATCGAGTATCCCTTTTTATATTATCTGATTCCAATTTTATTATTTCTTTATAAAAACTTAAGTTAGTTACGTGGAATAATTCTGCGTATGAATCATACGTCAATACGTCTTTATTGCCCGTGAATAAAAGATACTCGTGACTTGTATAGCCAATTATTTCTGATTTTGTTAATAAAACAAGGTGTAGTATGAGCACCTGATAAAACATTTTCTGGAAAAGGTAAAAAAAAGTAACATATAAATTTTTAGAATTTTATATTATTTTTGTGAATAATTCTATTTCTATTGTTGATTATTATTTTGTTAGGTAAATTTTCTTTAACTACTGTTTTTTATATATAGTTCTAAGTTTATTTCTTTCTCCGTGTTTCTTTTCATAAACTACCTGTCCTACGTGATATACTTGTTCTTTTCTGTTTTCATTATGTGTTTCTAACATTTTCTCTTGTGTATTTTTTAAAATTTGAGGAATGTTATCGTGCTTTATTTTATTATATAGTACGTCAAAAGGTTTTTGGTTCGTTGCAGAATGAATGCTCTGATTATATTCTTGAGCGGCTCTTATTACTATTTCGGAAAAGTCGGTTAAATTAAATTATTTTTTAATGCATCGAGCTAATTCTGTTAGTGTCGAATGTTCCCTTTCAACTTGTCCGTTTGAGGTACTGTGCCTCGGGTCTGCGTAATGTAAAGTTAAACCGCACCGCAACCGCAATTGGGCCGAGGTAAAGCTTGGTTCACTATCGGTCATTATTACTTTGGCTTGCGGAAATTGTTGAAGAAGTTCCATTAATTTGTTTTCGATATTTAATTTATTTTGGATTTCTTTTACTACTAAAAAGTTTGAGTAAGCGTCAATGCAAGTTATGAAAGTAAGACTTTGCGCGTAATATGTGTCGATGTGTAAATTTTCGCCTTCCTTACTCGGGATTGGGGCTTCTCCAATTGGAATTTTAATTGGGTGTCTGTTATACTTGTTTTCATTGCAAATTGTACAATTTTGTATATATTTTAATTTTGTAAGTAAGTTTGGCCAGAAATACAATCTACTGGTTTGTTTATAATTTTCGTCAAGTCCCCTGTGTGCTCTGCTATTTGTTTCTTCGATTATAAGTGCTCTGTCTTCAGAATTTTCCACATCTTGAACAAATATTCTTGTATACAAAAATTTATTCACAAAATTATCTTTAAGTGGTTTTTAAATTCTATAAAAGTCCTCTAAAGTGCAATGAATACCTACCGTTAAATTAAGAGGAATATATTCCCTTAATATTGATATCAAATTTTCTGGAGTGTCAAATTCTACTATATGTCTGGTATTTTCGAATATATTAATCGACTCATGTATTGTATACCTCCCCGTTGCTAATAGCAATTGTTGCTTAAACTGGTTTAGGGGTTTACGGGTATAACACTCTCAAAACTACTCTCTGCTGAACGCTGAATGTTTAGATCTGAGACCGATTCGTTACTGTAAGTTAAGTTGTTGATCTGAATCCTTGATAGGGCGTCTGCAACTACATTAGTTGTACCTGGCTTATAAATGACTTTTGGAGTGAAACTTTCTATGAAGGAGTACCAGCGTTTCATTTCGATATTAGGATTTTTATTAGAGATTGCGAAAGATAATGGTTGATGATCGGTTTGGATTTCAATTATAAGTAGTTTCTTAGATTTTTAAGAGCCCATACTATGGTTAAAAGTTCCTTCTTATTAGTTGCATAAACTTGTTCCGTTTTAGTCAAGGTTTTTGAAATAAAAGTAATTGGTTTACCTTCTTGAGATAATACTGCACCAATTGCGACGTCCGAAGCGTCGGTGGTCAAGGTAAATTTTTTATTATAATCCGGTTGAACTAATTCTACTTGAGCAATGAGATTTTCTTTCAGCTCGTTAAAAGCTTTAATAGCTAGGTCATCTAGCTGTATTAACATTTTTTTTGACATTCTTTTTGAAATTTTGCCATTATGACCTCCAAGATATTTTGTTAGAGGTTTGGCTATAGAGGCGTAATTAAAAAAAAATTTTCTATAATAGCCCGTAAGGCCTAAGAAACTTCTTAGTTCCCGAATATTTTTTGGAAGCTGATATTTAATAATGGTGTCAATTTTTTCTGGGTCTGTCTTGATGACGTTATAAGATACGATGTGTCCTAGAAAACTGGTTTCGCGTTTAAAAAACTTTGATTTTTCTAAAGAGATTTTCATGTTTGCCGTTAGTAATATATTTAAAATTTTGTTTAAGTCTTTATAATGTTGTTCAATTGAGTTTGAGAATATTATAAAGTCGTCCATGTAGACATGACATGTTTTCCCTATTTATACCCGTTTCTCGTAGAGTAAAAGGGTATACTACATTCGTCGGAAAGTATGTAACAGGCAGAAGGAAGCGTTTCCGACCCCATAAAGAATAAATGTTCTTCATCAGGATCACTAGCCGAGTCGATCTAGCCATGTCCGTCTGTCCGTCCGGATGAACGCTGAGATCTCGGAAACTAGTTTGTTTCAGCAGAGTGCCACGCCCACTATAACGCCCACAAACCGCCCAAAACGGTGGCTCCTACAGTTTTGATGCTAGAATAAAAATGTTAACTGAAATGTATTGTTCTCATCAATACCCATCGATAGACCCAAAAAAAAGTTTGCCATGCCCACTTTAACGCCCAAAAACCGCCCAAACCTGTGACGCCCACCATTTTCATGCTAGATAACAAATTTTAAATTTGCGCTCCT
This sequence comes from Drosophila suzukii, assembly GCF_043229965.1. Classification (NCBI taxonomy): domain Eukaryota; kingdom Metazoa; phylum Arthropoda; class Insecta; order Diptera; family Drosophilidae; genus Drosophila; species Drosophila suzukii. The sequence continues at coordinate 2,750,058 of NW_027255939.1, read as the reverse complement.
GCTCTTTTTGGACTGAAACCTATCAAACGACCTGACAAATGACTAGTACGTCGTGGGGCGTCGGCCAGAAAGCACCTATAAATTGTATTTACGTTACTTTCAACAAAAAGTCGGTCGGCACTTAGCTATAGGTATAGTATTATAAAAAGGATAACTCATAGTTCTTGATTTAAGGAAATTCTGGTAAATTTGTCCATGAACAAAACAGGGAATTCCTACGATTGTAATAGACAACAAATTAAAACATTTTAAAGTCGAGCCACTATTCTGAGACAAAGTTCTGATTGAGAGGCCTCTCAACACGGACAGTCACAGAAGTTTAAAGTTACTTATTTAAAGACAAAATAAATAAGTTTGCGCATATTTAAAATTATTTAAGCTCCCTGCTCTATCAAACAGTCAAACTACTCATGGCAAATAAAGATGAAAGCTATGCCATCCCTAGGTACATCCAATCCGATACCGCAGGTACCGAGATTGTGGACCCTGGTAAAATTCCTTAAGGAATATGAAATATCCTAGACGTTGCGCGCCAATTCTGTTACGTGACCATATTAGTGCACGAGTCCTGACAAGGACTTAGGCCGAGGGAGAGGCGTCCGATATTCAGGCACCATTTGACGGCGTAAGCTACGTCGTATTCGGGTCGTGGGATCTTGGTAAGCCTCTCTCCTCTCCAGCATAACGAGAATAAATATTAAAAGTTCCTGGAAAATAATATTAGTCATAAAGTTCGTCAGTCATCAGACCACACTGCCCAACAAACTTAGCTGTCGCTTGATCGCAATACGATCGGGCTGTGTTTTGGCCATATTCCCTCCCCTTCACACATTCGTGTGCCAATGGATCGTCGCGGGCCGCGCAATACGATCCCCTATTGTCAAGGTTGTCCGTAAAAAGTTATGTCATTGTTCTTGACCTACTCCACTTCTCGCGTCAGCACACCCCCTTAACGAAGCTCTAGCACACCATGGTTTCGAATTCTTTTTCACATTATAAATTATTAAATAATATTTATGTCGTCGTCTGCCGGGGTTGAGTAACATAATATTGGCTAATTTATATAGGGATTAAATTAATTGACAGTTATTGTATTTGCGGAGAGTATCGACTTTACCACCTGTGAAGGTGCAAATTAAATTCGTCGATAGTAGATGAACTAAAAAAATTTATTTTTTATTTTTAAAACTCGGGTGATAAACCTTTCTTCTTAAACACAATTAATACAAGTCACTTTTTAAAAATTGTGAACCGATCGCGGTCTCGGATAAAATTGGACTGACTCTTAATTCTAAAAAATTATCCAATGAACCTCGGCCAGAAGCTTTCCTTTTCTTAAGCTTCCAGAACTTATGCTGAAGCTTATGCTGAAAATGTCGCATCTCGTTGTGAAATGAAATTATGCTGGCCGATGCAATTTGATTGAAAATCGGAACGCAATATGTTCTGAACTTAGAACGCAATACTGTGGGCTTTGAACGGAAAAGTTTGGGCTTCGAACGGAAGCTTGTGTTTACTTTACGATTGGTTTATTTATCTTAGCAGGACGGTCAAGCGCGGCCCTCGAAGTAGATGGCAAAGGCAAAATCTTAAACAAAGGCAAAGGCAATGTCGCTAAAGGCAAGGGTAACATAGCTGAGATTGAATTCAAAAATTTGTTTATAAATTCCATAAGTGGAACCGTTTCACAGGTTTGATAACTTGCACACATCAGCAAAATGCTGACTATTCACGACTACAAACGTCGCTCAGAGGGCTCTTGCAATTGTACATACAATTACAAGGCTGATACTCGCCGCTGAAAAATTAACATCTAATTATTATGAATAAAAAAGGTAGAAAAAGGTAAAAAAAAGAAAAGTATATCTAAAAGATTATATATATGAAACAATTATTATATATGGATATTATATATTATTACATGAATTCCTAACAGAATAATTCTTTGCCTTAACTAGGAAAGTATTAACATTGCCCAAAAATAAATTCTTACCTAGACGGGAGAGGACAATGACCGTTGGAACGGTAGAGATAATTATTGCCTTTTCGGTCTTATTACAGTGGGCAAGTGGTGAAAAATCTAGACGGAAGGTCTCAAAATATAAGTACTTCAATTCATTCAGTGTTATTGGTGAGGTTGCTTTTGATAACAAGTATATAACTCTTAGGTTAAATTGTGGATCAGTGTCTATAGTTATTGCTAAAGCTTCTGAGGTAATCATGGTGCACGGATATATAAATATGTATTTAAAAGAAAGGAACCGTGTTCCGACGAACTAACTCTCCTTTTAATCGTGGGCGATGAGATCTCGACGCTCCGGATTCTGGGCTTTGGAAGATTTTATAATTGGTTAATATATATATATACGTGCAAGACTTGATGGCGGTTTACAAAAACAAAACACAAAAATTACGTTACACAAAAAAAAATAACACTATCGCTGTATAGATATGTATGTATGTATGCATCGTATGACAGTTCCACTGAGGCGCACGTCAGTTCCAATGCTCGAGCTGGGGCTGGTCGGTTCAGCTCCAATTTCTTGTTCACGTATGTATTAGATGGTTCTGTTTACACTTGCATTCAGAAATGCATGTACTCTCAAATTGTTTGTAATTGTTTTTGGCGATTTACTTTTTGTTAACTTTGAATGCAGTTTATTTGCCTTTTATTGGTTTTTATTGTCTTGTTGTTGTTTCACTTCACTGCAACTGCTCGGCTTATGCTCCGATGTGGGTCACCACTGTCTCCAGGGCATGATGTTGGTCGCGGCGTCTCTGAACAGGGCGCTTGTAGATCCTAACAACCTTAAGGATCACTATAACCAGTAGTAGTCCAGCTATGAGCTTAAGGGTCTTGTTGACATCTTGAATATCATCCCTGTGGTCAACGATCTCTACGTGGTTAATCACATTGGAGGTTTCGCCGCCCAACTTGGGGTCCTACACCTGGTTCACTAGTTCTTTTCGTCCTTCAGGATATTTTTTTTTCAGGTTGACTTCCTCTAGAATGTGGTCGAGCGCAGGACCAGTAATCAGGACTTTCTCCTGAGTGAAGTTGATCGTAGGGAGACGGTCAAGACATCCTTCTGGACACCAGCCTTCTTCCAGTCGTGGTCTGTGTTGATGGTAGTTGTACATCTAGACCACTGTCAGGGAGAGATCAGAACAATTTCTGTCTGACTTCTCTATTTGACTGGGGTCGTTTATACCGGACTAGAGCTTTCGCTAGCTCCCCCATGTTGGATGAGTTAACTGGGTGTTCCCACCTAGGGGTACTGTTTCTCTATTTCCCCTATTTTAGGAGTCAACGGCCGGCTGGTACACCTTGCCACCTTACTGGAGTACGGTTACGAGCAGGTCGATCGTGGTCGTTGTTCTGGCCACGCGACACCCATGAGTTGTCGAATTGTTTTTGCTGTTTTGCCCTTATCCATTGGAGTGTGGTTAGTCATTAGGGCCCCTACCTTCAACTTAAGACAGTTGTTAATATTTGTATGGGGAGGGCGTACGTAACAAAGTAGTTCAAAGCCTGCACTATACGGAGAAGCCTCTGGTGCGCGTTGCATTAAATTGGAAGTGCTAGACCCAAAAGACGGGGAGTGTTTAGCTGGGCCCCAAGCACTCTGAGAAGGAAGAAAAATTTAATTGATGTTTTTTTTGTTGTTCCAGATTTGCGACCAGCAATTGCTTCTAGAAAAGCTGGACATTTGCGGTAGCCTCCACTGCGGTTCGAACCGCAATTAATGCAAAACAGGGTTTCGAGATTCATAATAACCACCACAGTTAGCGCATTTGGGAGGCAAGAAACAGTATGTTGTTTATGTGTCCAATATACTGGCAATTATAACACCTAAAAAGATCATCTCGGCGTTCAGGAGGGACTATAGTAATGACGGATATGCCAACGACTTAAAGTCGCACTTAAAGTCACTTAAAGTCACTTTTTAATTGCCAAGATTTAAAGGGGTTACAATTACTCCACAATATATGTTGAACTATCTTGTACGTATCGCGGTCTAACTGTAGCAGGTCCAGTTTTCTTATATTGGTTGTAGCAGCCTTAACGACATTCATAAGTTATTTCCCATCAGTAACACCCTTTATCACAAAGGCGGGAGGTCGGGGGTCAGATTGTAGTAGGATAAGTGTATTGTATATAATTAAGTGTAACCCTGCTATGAATAATATATTTAAGTATAACTCTTTGTTGTAAATGTATATCAACAAGTATTTGAATGTAACGGCTAGCTGTGGGAATCGGAGTTTCACATTTGTCAAAAATCCCAACCGTTTCTAACGAATGGACTGTATGGGAAGGGGGTATAATAGTCGTTAGCATCTAAAAGTATCTCCTGTTGTAAAGTAGCCAACCTGGCAACTCTGCTAAAATGTTAAGTATCGATATTGATCGCAACCAACTTCACGTAATCGAATGTAAAACCGACGCTATGTAAAACCGGCCAATTGCGAATAAGAAGTGAAGGAGAGCAGTTCAGTTTAATGAAGTGTTTAATAAGTATAGCAGTTTATACTACTATAAACTTCAGAATTGGTTCTGACCCATAAAACGGATCTAATTGATGTCCAACAGTTCACGGTCGTCCAGCTCAAAAGGTGGTTGGCGGCATTAAACTTGCCGACGATCGGCAATAAGGCCGAACTGGCGGCACGACTAAATGGCGTGGACCCGCTAGTTCGTGGAACTCGCCCGGAGTCCCCACTGCCGCAGTACTCTGAAAACGAGCTCCTTGCTGATCGGGTTCAGGAGTTAGAGCCGGAAGATGACTTGGGGGAGGATTTCTCTGCTGAGGATGCCAACCCTAGGTCGGAACTGATTCCTGCAGCGGCTTCAAGGCCCAAGGGAGACGAGTGGTTTGCTGTAGCCGAAGGAGTATTGTACTGAAATCGAAGCTGGTAAAAAGGAGCTGCAGAACATTCTTGCACAAGTAACATCAACATGGCCGAAAACTGCAACCAAGCAGTGAGGGAGTAAAGCGAGCAGTGCAAGGCGAAATCTTCGAGGAAGCAGTTGGCGGAAGAATACCAAGCACCGATGGAAGTGCTAATATCGATAGCGGAACCGATATCGATGTAAGAAACAGTGTTGAGCAACAACGAGTGGCAGTTGTAAACAAAGGACTAGAAGCGCCAAATATGTCCCTTTCATTTGCCTAGGAAATCATCATGGATTTTGATGGATCTTCTTGTGCAAACATTTGGACCCAGCAAGTACGCAACACTGCTGAAATGTACAACCTGGATGCAGTGGGCATGAAGATGGTGATTGTGTCCAAACTGAAGGGTGTCGCTCAGCGCTGGTTGCATGCAAATGCAACGCGTATTATGGAGTCGGCAGAGAATCTTTTGGAACAGCTGATATTAGCATTCGGCGATAAGCTTTCAAAAGCAGAGGCGCGACGCAAATTTGAAGATTTAAAGTGGCATCATTCCGAAAAGTTCGCGGTGTATTTTGAGGCAAGGACAATGCTAGCAAGCAGCATCAACATCGAACCGGACGAATTGGTTGACCAGATAGTCGAGGGAATACCAGCACAGAATGTGCGTGATCAAGCCCGGATCCAATGCTTCACAGATCCGATGCAAATTCTCCGTGCGTTTGCTGGTATCCGTTTGGACAAGCCAAAGGAGTTGGTGTCGAAGGAGCTGAACAGGAATAGGAACGACAACGGAGGATTCCGCTGCGGTAATCGCAACGCCAGAGGACACATCGCTAAGGATTGTCGAAAGCCAGCAAGGGTGCCAAGATCCTGCTATGCTTGTGGCAAGTTCGGCCACTTCGTAGCCCAATACGAGGAAAGGAAGGAAAATGCTGAAAATAAATATGTAAGGTGTATTAAAATTTATTTTGACAATCAAATTATATCTCCTATGGTTACAGCATGAATCTTAGACTCTGGCAGTCCAATTTCATTGATTAAATTATCTTTGTTGCCCAGGGAGGCCAAACTACATGAAGTTAAAGAACATTATTTTGGTATAAATAGAAGCCCATTAGAAATCTATGGAAAAATTTTATGTTTTGTATTAAAAGGAAAAATAAAATGTTACTTCAATTTAACAGTTGTTGCCAATGAGTCTATGATACATGATGTGGTTTTGGGTAGAAATTTCATGGATGCTTGCGATTTAAATTTAGATTTAAGAACTTTAAAGATGATAACTGTAGAAGATATATCAAAACATAACACGACGAGTGCTATTAGGGATCTGTCGTTACGCATTGCTGAACTAAATCATAATATTGAGTGTTTAGATGACTATATAACCGAGAATGTTTTGGAATTGGCGACTGATGTTGTAAAAGCGAAACATGCAGTCGTGAAAGGTCATAATAAAAGAATAGGTCACAGGGCGATGATACGAAACAATGAAACAATGAGTCAAACAGTTACGGGACGAAACAGTGAAACAACGAGTCAAACAGTTACGAGACGAAATAGTGAAAACGACGGTCAAACAGTTACGAGACGAAATAGTGGAAATATCGGTCAGACAGTTATGAGACTTAACAATGAAAAAACGGAATGTACAAATGTAAACAGGCAACTGGAAATTGACAATTTTGAAACCGAAATACTTAATATCGACTGTACAAACAACGAAACGATTGAATTTAACTGGGACAAAAGCACTACTTATCAAGTACAATGTCGAGCCTTGAAAATAATTGAAAACAGTTATGTAAAAGCAACTAGACCTGAAAAGCCAATGATTAGAGCAGAAATGAAGCTATGCCTAGATAATGCAAAACCTTTCAGTTGTAGTCATCGACGATTATCATATACAGAAAAGGATAAGCTTCAAATATTACTAGACGAATATTTGAAAAGCGCTATAATAAGACCAAGCGAATCAGAATTTGCATCTCCGATAGTATTAGTCAAGAAGAAAACAGGTGAAATTAGATTATGCATTGATTATAGGAAACTTAACAAAGCACTGCTAAAAGACAACTACCCACTGCCACACATCGATGATTTATTAGATAAATTAGTTGACAAAAAAGTATTCTCGAAGTTAGATCTTAAAAATGGATATTTTCATGTTTTTGTAAATGAAGAATCTGTCAAATATACTTTATTCGTGACACCACTAGGACAATTTGAATTTTTAAGAATGCCAATGGGTATCAAAAACGCACCGGCTGTTCTCAACGCTTTGTTAATAAAGTTTTCGATGACATGATTAGAAACAACAAAGTAGTAGTGTACATGGATGATATAATGGTCATCATTAGATGAAATTTTTAAAAGGCTTACACAGAACAGATTAGAACTTAGAATGGATAAATGTGAGTTTTTAAAATCAAATATAAAGTATTTAGGATTTTTGATTTCCGAGAATGGCATCAGGGCAGACGATAAGGGCATTGAAGCCGTAAACAATTTTCCAGTTCCCTCCAAGGTACAGGCAGTACAAAGTTTTTTGGGACTTTCTTCATTTTTCGAAGGTTTATAAAGGATTTCTCTGCAATAGCAAAACCTTTGTACGACCTGTTAAGGAAAGACAAACCATTTCAATTTGGTTAAGTAGAGATGAATTGTTTTCTCAGTCTAAAGGAAAAACTTATTGAGTCACCAGTACTAGCGTTATATAATTACAAAGACGATACAGAATTACATTGTGACGCGAGCGCTCTAGGATTTGGTGCAGTACTGTTACAAAAGAAAGATGATGGCAAGTTACACCCTGTGTTCTATTTCTCTAAGCGTAGTACAGCAGATGAGGCAAAATTACATAGTTTTGAACTCGAGACTTTAGCGGTTATTTATGCTCTTCGTAGATTTAGGATATATTTGCAAGGAAAGCATGAGAGACTAGTAACCGACTGTATTGCACTTAAGTTAACACTTAATAAGGCAGAACTTAATCCGAAGATATCAAGATGGGCCTTGGAGATGGAAAACTATGATCTTGAGACATGTCACAGGGCTGGAAACAAAATGCAACATGTGGATGCTCTCAGCAGGTATAATAATATTTTAATAATAGAAACCAACAGTTTTGAAGAAAATTTAGTCATTTGTCAAGGAAAAGATTTAAAAATTAAGAAGCTTAAAACCGTTTTAGAGAACGCAGAACTTAAATTATTTGAAATGAGAAATGGTGTAGTGTACAGAAAAGCAAATGACAATAAAATACTATTTTACGTGCCAGAAGAAATGGAAAATCAGGTACTATATAAATACCATAACGAAATATGACATGTAGGAAGAGATAAAATGATGGACATAATTTCAAAAACGTATTGGTTTCCAAGCTTGAAAGAAAAGTGTGTTGCGCATATAGAAAATTGTTTAAAATGTGTAGCGTTTTCACCAAAATCAGGTAAAAGAGAAGGTTTTTTGAACAGTATTCCCAAGGGAAGCAAACCATTCGAGTTAATACACATTGACCATTATGGTCCAGTAGACTCATCGAGAGCAAAAAAGCATATTTTTGTGGTAGTCGACGGATTTAAGAAATTTGTAAGACTCTATCAACTAAATCAACAAGTACTAGGGAGGTAATAACGGCACTAAAAGATTACTTTAGGGCATACACGGTATGTTGACCGCGGTAGTTGTTTTAAGTAAGAGTATAATGTGAAGCATATCAAGATAGCCACAGGCTCACCACAGGCAAATGGTCAAGTCGAAAGGATTAACTGGAGCCTTGGACCAATGATAGCAAAATTAGTTGATCAAAGTAAAGGTGTATACTGGGACAATGCTATAGATAAAATAGAACATGCTCTTAATAATACGTTGATTAGAAGTATAAGACAACTTCCGAGTAAAATGCTGTTTGGAGTAGAACAAAAAGGAAAGATTGTTGATGAACTTAAGGAAAAGCTAGAGGACATAAATGAAAATACAAAATTAGATAGTTTAGCACAGATAAGAAAAAACGCTGCGACCCACCAAAAACAAGTTTAAGATTATAATGAAAAACAAGGAAGAACGCTATAGTCGAGTACCTCGGCTATCAGATACCCGTTACTCAAAGGGAAATGGAGATATGCAAGCAGCAAAGCGAGATTAAAATGCGCCACCTACCGGCGGTAGACAGATTTAAGCGTTATGGGCGTTAGAGTGGGCGTGGCAAATTTGCTTTTGGATCAATCGATAGGTATTGACGACACCAATACATTTCAGTTAAATTTTTTTATCTAGCATGCATATTGTGGGCTTCACAGGTTTTCGCGGTTTGTGGGCGTTTAAGTGGGCGTGGCAAACTTTTTTTTAGGTCAATCGATATGTATTGAAGAGAACAATACATTTAAGTTAAAATTTTCTATCTAGCATCAAAACTGTAGGAGTTACAGTTTTGGGCGGTTTGTGGGCGTTAGAGTGGGCGTGGCAGTTTACTGAAACAAACTTGCGCTGCGTAAGAAGCTCAGGAATCTGTACGCCAAATCTCAATAGCCTAGCTCTCATAGTTTCCGAGATCTCAGCGTTCATCCGGACAGACAGACGGACAGCCGGACAGACGGACATGGCTAGATCGACTCGGCTAGTGATCCTGATCAAGAATATATATACTTTATGGGGTCGGAAACGCTTCCTTCTGCCTGTTACATACTTTCCGACGAATCTAGTATACCCTTTTACTCTACGAGTAACGGGTATAATTACATAATAAAAGACGTGTAAAGGCTAAAGGGTATAAAAAAGGAGACTATGTAATGGTGAAGAATTTTGACTCGACTGTTGGGACTGCTAGGAAACTGATTCCCAAACATAAGGGACCATATGTGATTGCAAAAGCGATGCGCAATGACAGGTTTTTATTAAAAGACGTCGAAGGGTTTCAATTAGCACGAAGTCCTTATCTAGGTGTTTGGAGTGCGCAAAATTTAAGACATTGGATAAAGAATAAAAATAAAATTAAAAAACAAAAATAAAAATGTAAAGTATAACAAGAAAATGAAACTTATGTAACCATATATTATAAAGATATAATAAGCATAACTTCTAAATCAATATATCTTGATCAGGTGATCAATCAGTCAGGATGGCCGAATTGTAGTAGGGTAAGTGTCTTGTATATAATTAAGTGTAACCCTGCTATGAATAGATAAATTTAAGTATAACTCTTTGTTGTAAATGTATATCAACAAGTATTTGAATGTAACGGCTAGCTGTTTAATAGTCGTTAGCATCTAAAAGTATCTCCTGTTGTAAAGTGGCCAACCTGGCAACTCTGCTAAAATGTTAAGTATCGATATTGATCGCACCCAACTTCACGTAATCGAATGTAAAACCGACGCTAAGTAAAACCGGCCAATTGCGAACAAGAAGTGAAGGAGAACAGTTCAGTTTAATAAAGTGTTTGATAAGTATAGCAGTTAATACTACTATAAGATTTAGGTGCTTTAGTCAAGTAAGTAGCAGTTCCAGAAATTTCCTTAGTATTTTGGGAAATTTTACCTCTATTGGTAGATCTTATTGTACAATTACTAGTCACAGGGGCTGGAGGGAGTTCGAAGGCTCTGGTGGAGGGAATGGGTTATCAATGTGATCATCAGATAAGAAGGCAAAGCCGTTTCCATGACCTGAATTTTTTTGACCAGGAGAGTCTGAATCCTCAGATCCAAATACTTCCGAATTAACCTTGCGACGAAAGCGCTTTACAATTAGTCTAAACGTGGAATCAGTAGAAGTATCCTTACCGTAGTCAGCATAAATTTTGCTTCTCTTTCTTATGCGTTTGAGAGACTCACAACACAAATGGTCAGAAACTTTTTGACTGATGAAGCCTGGAGTAATAGTAGTGGAGTGACCAGGTGTGTTTGCGCCTCATCGAATCCATGTGTAGAAGCAAAATCTTCAATCAATCAAAGTATCCGCCGAAGCACTCAAAACGTCTTTCAAATTGTGTTGCGATGGAGAAGAAGTATCAGCAATAATAATTGCGTTCAGAATTAATGTTCTGTCACCTAGCCTCCTTGGAACTGACGGAGGTCATCCTTACACCACGGTCTCTACATGACCTTGAAAACTCCTTGCTAACACTGACGTTATTATAATTATAAATAGATTGAAAGACGAAAAACCACCGCAGTTATCCACATTCGTATCATTACCACATTAAGGGGCCTCAATAGCTTGATAAGCAACCGACATGATGAGGACGATCAGGGCGGCCGGCCAGCCAATGCAGGCAAGGCCGGCAAACATGATGCGTTAATAAAGTTTAAGTACAAAAGCACAACAACTTACAAAAAGTTAGATATTTTGTATGGAAAAACAAAACAGATTTCTTACAAAGTTATTGGAAAAAATTCAGTGAGCTGCTTAGAATTCGTTCCAAACACGTTGAGACTAGAGTCAGGAAAACCAAGTCAGATAAATATATACAAGTATTAACAAGATCTTTAAAACAGTTCTTGGTACTTAAAGTGGCACCAACAGTAGGGGAGATTGGGGTAAGAATAGTGTGAAAAGTTTGGTTGAGCATAGCAGCTATAAACAAAGAGTCATCACATTGAAAGTGGTATCATTGCAAAGCCTGTTCTTTTCGTTATAACTTTTTTTTAGCCCCCATTTTAAAGTCAATTGCAAAGCCTTAGAGATATGTGATATGCAAAATCTCAAAATACTACTTAAACTATCTTTGCCACAGTATTTTGACTTGCGCTGTAATTGGTATATGGTTAAAAAATATGTATTTATTTAAATTTGATTTGAGTCTTTGTGGATACCAATCTTTTCATCTCAAATGGAATAGAATTATTCGTTTTTTTTAGACCTTTTTATACCCGTTACTCGTAGAGTAAAAGGGTATACTAGATTCGTCGGAAAGTATGTAACAGGCAGAAGGATGCGTTTCCGACCCCATAAAGTATATATATTCTTGATCAGGATCACTAGCCGAGTCGATCTAACCATGTCCGTCTGTCCGGATGAACGCTGAGATCTCGGAAACTATAAGAGCTAGGCTATTGAGATTTGGCGTGCAGATTCCTGAGCTTCTTACGCAGCGCAAGTTTGTTTCAATGTGCCACGCCCACTTTAACGCCCACAAACCGCCCAAAGCTGTGGCTCCTACAGTTTTCATGCTAGAATAAAAATTTAAACTGAAATGTGTTGTTCTCATCAATACCTATCGATTTACCAAAAAAAAGTTTGCCACGCCCACTTTAACGCCCACAAACCGCGAAAACCTGTGACGCCCACAATTTTCATGCTAGATAAAAAATTTTAACTGAAATGTAATGACGAGACACGTCAATACCTATCGATTGATCAAAAAAAAAAAATTGCCACGCCCACTCTAACGCCCATAACGCTTAAATCTGTCTACCGCCGGTAGGTGGCGCATTTCAATCTCGCTTTGCTGCTTGCATATCTCCATTTCCCTTTGGTCCCTTTAGCTGAGTAACGGGTATCTGATAGTCGGGGTACTCGACTATAGCGTTCTTCCTTGTTTTAATATTGCAAGTACATAAAAAATAAGACCCTGTTAAGCCATTCACACGAGGACGCGTAACAGTCAGGATAGCCGTTTCGAGAGAATTAATAATATTAGGTTGTCAAAAAAGTCCTGCGGTATTTTTATTGAATTTTCAATTGTTAATAAAATAGGTTTCAATAATGCGATTCAAGTCATGCGCCGTTTGGTTCGATGACGCGATCCCAATGAGATGCCAACTTAATAATGCCCCTCTTATAGAAGCTCGCTTCCCTGTTCACAGGACTCTCTTGTGGTCAACTTCAGTCTTCCAAGCGCGTTCGCCATGGACAGAAACAGGTGGTAATCAGTTCCTGCGAGATCCGGACTATACGGTGGATGCAAAAGAACCTCCCATCCGAGCTCCCTGAGCTTCTGGCGCGTCGCCAAAGATGTGTGTGTCCTGGCGTTGTCCTGATGGAAGACAATTCGGCCTCTGTTGATCGAAGTTGGTCTCTTCTGCATGAGTGCTGCCTTCAAGCGGTCCAGTTGCTGGCAGTTCAGGTCCGAATTGAGCGTTTGAGCATAGGGGAGCAGCTCATAGTGGATGATTCCCTGCCAATCCCACCAAACACACAGAAGAACTTTCATGGCCGTCAATCCAGGCTTGGGCACCGTCTGGGCCGCTTCACCGCTTTTTGACCACGACCGTTTGCGCCATACGTTGTCTTAAGTGAACCCCTTTTCATCGCCAGTCACCATACGCAACAAAAACGGGTCGATTTTGTTGCGGTTCAGAAACATTTCGCATGCGTCGTGTGGCACCCATACACCGAGCTTCTCAGTGACTCCAAGCTTCTTCAAATGGTTTATAACGGTTTAATGACTCATGCCCAGCTCTTGAGCGATGCTACGGCAGCGATTTTATCGCAGTTTTCGACGACAGACCTTCCGGAGCGTGGCGCATCTTTGACTCTACACCTCTACACCAGAACGAACATCGTTGTGCGGTGGAAATGAACACTGTATCGGGTTCATAAACTGCACAAATTTTATTGGCAGCTTGAGATGCATTTTTGTCGTATTGCCGTATTTTCTCTTTATTTTGCTCCATGTTTGAGACGCTAACTCACCTTAGCCGACTGCGGCGCAGTAGTAGACAATAAATTAAAAATGACAAGTGACTACTGAGTGACAAGAACACGATAGAGTTGTGCAGAGTAGCAGTGTTTAGGACTCATTCATTCGAGAACCTTCGAACGGGCAAAACGAACAATTGCGACTCGCTACGTATCTTACTAAGTAAACCCAAGTGATAGTAAAATCATGAAGGATGAAGCAACTCGCGAGGCGGGTAAGAGACTTCTATCTCATATCCTATTTTGAAAAAAAAACGCTAAAACAGGGTACTGCCCTAGAAAAAGATTTTTGTAATATTGCTGAAATATGAAGAATTTGGGTTATTTTATTGAATCCTCCTACAATTTGCCCTCGTTTTGAAAACATTTGGCCTCAACTCTTTTAGGAGAAAAGCCCCATCACCGCTTCAAACTCAAAATCTTTATTTTTATGTCTTAAAGTTAAGTAAAAACTAGCTAAAAAATGTAAACTCTAAATTTCTGAAACACAAAGTTAGTGGCTGGGGCGGGGGCTTCTCCCTTTTTACATTTCCTCTTTTCACACTGACTCGCAGTGCATTCACATGCGCCAAAAAGAGACGGATGATCGTATAGGCAGTGTTGAGAAGCACTAGAAGGCAGTAGAAGGACCGGAAATCTTACAGGTTAAATTGACGGACAAAAACTTAACTGCGCTGTAAATCTTTCTGTTTTCTCATTAATCTACGTCTTACTCTGGTATGCAAAAGTTTTTTCCAACTGTTTTTAGTTCGAAAGCGGTCATCTTCACGTAAATTAACATCTATAAATTTTAAATTTAAATGCTGAGGGGTATCTGATAGACGAGACACACGACTATAACGTTCTATATTGCTTATACATTTTTCTTATAGAAAACCGCATCTAAAAATAATTTTTAAATGGAATCAATTTTTATTTTCCATGGTATGCTTTTAGTATGCTATAACTTCGGTTTAAGGCAATATAACCATATTTATTTTTTTTATTATTTACTCCTGTATGATTTTAATTTTAAAAAATTAAACCAAGGTGATGGAAAATATGTTTGTATGGGACCTTTACTCATGCGGTTACTCATGCATTATTTGGCTCATTCACTAGAACTATTTTTTCCCTGACTATACGGTTTTACGTAAGTAAAACTCTAATGAGCAAAATTGACAAAACCGATAGGAACTTCTGGTATTACAAAATTCGTCGATAATACATACTTAGACCAATAGGCGAATTGGTAAAATTGTATCTCTGCACATAGCCACTTAAAATCGCTGTTCCAATTTCAAGCGGATTCTTGTTTACTTAGAGATTCGCTAAAAAGAACAGCTTATCGGCATAATCAAACCGTATCCAAAGGGAGAGGACGTGTAAATTCAGTTGCTTAAATACAATTTGTACCCTATCAAGTGGAATGTTTTCAGCGCCAGGTACATTTTTCATTGCTTTTGGCAAACTGATCAAGGATGACATATTCATTCAGGGAATCGTAGTGAAAATTGAATAGGGACTATTGTGGGCCAAGAGTGACCCCACAAGAATTTGCCCAATTTAGAACTATCCTTGCATACTGTTCTTTGACTAATTTCGGGAGGTGGCTGCGCCTTTAAATGGCCTTTTCTTCAAATAAGTAATGTACGTTTTGGTGCAAAAGGTTTCTGGTCTTGCCAAGAAAGACATATGCTGGAGGTTGGTCACTTCCTTTAAAAAGAGCATAGCAGTATAATATGGGCATATAAGTTCCCAAGTCCTGACAAGGACTTGGACCGAGGGAGAGGCGTCCGATGTTTAGGCACCATTTGCCGGCATAAGCTACGTCGTAAGTTCGTCAGTCGTCACTCCACACTGCCCCACAAGCTCAGCTGTCGCTTGATCGCAATACGATCGGGCTGTGTTTCGGCCTTATTCCCTCCCATTCATACATTCTTGTGCCAATGGATCGTCGCGGGCCGCGCAATACGATCCCCTACTGTCAAGGTTGTCCGTTGAAAGTTATGTCCTTGTTCTTCACCTACTCCACTTCTCGCGTCAGCACACCCCCACTGTTAAAGTTCTAGCACTTCATGGTTTTGATTTCTTCTTTACATTATAAATTTATTGGGTAATATACATCGGCGTACGCCATGGATAAATAACATGATATTGGACATATTGCACATAATGGATGTGGGATAATACAAATTTAGTTTATTTGGGAATAGTTACAGAATGTTACTTAAAACTTTAATGAACGAATTGTTTCTTGATATAACGTATATGTATGTCTTAAAAACCGACTTCTTCGCGGAACCACGTACTGGACGACTTCTTCACTTTATGACTTGCTGCACTCTCCTCTTGGTAGCGTCGCTATTTTTTACTCCATGCTTTTTCAGAAAGACTCGATGTTCTCTTATGTACTCGATATTCTTTACTGTACTCGATTAATAGTATTGGATAACAAAATAATAAACGGACTGTAGGAGCGCAATTCAAATTCAAAATAAGGGACAGGGCCTAAACCGTTGATGTCGCTGTTACTCTTACGTTGCAAGGGTGATACACTAATACTAAATTCCCCAATCCTACATGCATATGTAATTAATTAATTGACAATTATGTTTGTTAACGGAAAGTATCGAATTAACCACCTGTTAAGGTGGACACACCAGCAAAATGCTGACTATTCACGACTACACAAGTCGCTCAGAGGGCTTTTGCAATTGCACACACAACTGTTCCGACAAACTTACCCCCTCTTTAAATCCTGGGCGATGAGATCTCGACGCTCCGGATCCTGGGCCTTGGGAAAATATTATATTGGATATATATATATATAAATATACGTGCACCAAAATACGGCTGTTTCTTAGTATATCAATTCACTTAAACACAAAATATATAGATATATTATGAAGAGGCATGCACTTCTTCAACGGCTGGTGGAGCGACTCGTCCTCTCTAATTGTTCATCATGATTCGCACTTTGTCTATTGATTCGTTTGGTTTAAATGTATTTCAATACATGTTTGAATGCCTCCAATGTTTTTTTGATTTTCACTTGTTCTTTAATTGTATTATTTGAGGATATTGGTCTTTGGTAATGCATAGGTTCACTTTAGCTTTGATTGGCTCGATTAACACATTTATGTTGCGTCACTACTTTCTCCAAAGTATGTTATTGGTCACTACGCTTTTGAACGGAAGGCTCCAACAGCTGAACAATTTTCAGGAGCATGGGGATCATGGGTACTGCGACCATAAACCTCACAGTATGTCGGATGTCCTCCTTATTGTTGATCCTCTCCACGTACTTTGATGACAATGGCGGCGCTGGTCCGACTAAGATAAGATTCTTTCGAGCTCCGATTTGTGTCCTCCTCAAGGGCTGTTGGATATGGTGCCTGGTAGAAAACTCCGTAGACGACTACCCCAGGGAAGACACCCAAACGGATTCTCCCTTTCTCTAATTTTTTAAGGTCTTATACCAGACTAGAGCTTTTACTTGACTAGAATTACTGTTTCTTGATATCTGCTATCTTGGAAGTCAACGGCCGACTGTTGCACTTTACCAGCTCATTTTTTAATTTATTTAGTCCTTGCGTCCAATATACTGCTGCAAACAAACAAAAACAAGGAAGAACGCTAAAGCAGAGTGTATGGACTATCAGAAACCCGTTACTCAGCTGAAGAAGCAAAAGGGAGATTGAAATGCGCCACCTACCCGTGATCTCAATATGTGGTTATGTGGGTGGCAGACAGATTTAAGCATTATGGGCGTTCGTGGGCGTTAGAGTTGGCGACCCCAATCGGGGGCAAATACATATCAACTGAAACTTTTTTCTAGCATGGAAACTATGGGCGGCACAGTTTTGGGCGGCTTGTGGGTTTAATAGTGGGCATAAAGGGTATACCAGATTCGTCGGAAAGGTAGAAGGTAGCATTGATTAAACCGTTCTCTCTTGCTACGATTTTTTTTCGTATAAAAAGTAAAAATAGTTGAGTCTAATTTCAGCAATTTCAGCAAAAATTTCAGCAGTTAAGGAAACGACCCTAAAAGTTCCCTTTTGAATTTTCAATTCTAAGATGTCAGATGTTCTATCAGCTGTTTGTCACATTGTCAAATTGCCAGGCTGCGGTTAGCAAAGATTATTTTTATATTAAGGAAAATGTCGAAAATAAGCGAAAAACTAATCTATAAGAACTGCTGACAGGCAGCATCCTGTCAGATATCCCTTACTTGGATATTTTATACTATTGCAATTCCTCCATGCTTACAAGTGACCCTGTTATTTTTAGCCGAGAGAAGCGACGACTCTGGTTTTCAGCAATTCAACAAAATTTTCATCAGCACCGTGGCAGTTGAACTGCTTTAATTTCTGTAAGTTGATTTTGTATGGAACAGCTGATTAACAGCCGACCAAAATTCAACAGTGTAGCAATTCAACAGTTTAGGGAATACCCTGATTATTATTTTTCATTTTAAACTCATTTTAACAACACATAGGTTTAAAGACAAACATCTAATTTTTGCTCACAAGCAAGATCGCATTAAAGCAGATCTAAGGTTTTTTTTAAGCCACTTACCATACTTATTTGTAATTTATTAAAACATTTGCTTAATTTGCTGATGTTCGAGACTTTTATTTTAGTAGCCATTTTACTAATTTTTTTCGTACACAAAAATAATAATAGTTTAGTCTAACATTGTTATTTTTCATTTTGAACGAGCTTTAACAACATACTTAAATTTTAACGAATTTTTTCATTGCAACTTTTTATGCCTGTGTTTTTTTTTTTAATATTTGTATACCTTTTTTATACCCTTGCAGAGGGTATATTAATTTCAGCCAGAAGTTTGCAACGCAGTGAAGGAGAAGTTTCCTACCCCATAAAGTATATATATTCTTGATCAGCATGACTAGACGAGTCGATTTAGCCATGTCCGTCTGTCAGTCCGTTTCTACTCAAACTAGTCTCTCAGTTTTAAAGCTATCGGGCTGAATCTTTCCCCAAAAATCTTATATCTTTCGCAAGTAGTATATAAGTCGGAACCAGCCGGATCGGACAACTATGTCTTATAACTCCCATAGGAATAATCGGAAAAAAAAAATTTTAAAAAAGTATATCATTGGTGTTTTTTAACATATAAGCTCCAAAGCTTGTAAATAACATTTTTTAATTAGTTTTGAATTTCGAAGTAAATTTTATCAAAATCGGACGACTATATCATATAGCTGCCATAGGAACGATCGGAAAATTGGTGGGAAAATAATATGAATCAAATTATAGCTTCGGTGTTTTTTAACATATAACTTTTTACGCTTGGAAATAACATTTGTTAATTAGTTCTGAGTTTCGAATTTAATTTTATCAAAATCAGACGACTATATAACATAGCTGCCATAGGAACGATCGGAAAATTGGTTGGAAAATAATATGAAACAAGTTATAGCTTCCGTGTTTTGTAACATATAACCTTCTACGCTTGTAAATAACATTTTTTAATTAGTTCTGAACTTCGAATTTAATTTTATCAAAATCGGACGACTATATCATAAAGCTGCCATAGTAATGATCTGAAAATTGGTGGGAAAATATTATAAAAGAAATTATAGCTTCGGTGTTTTCTGACATATATATATATATAGTATACAAGGTATACAAGCTTCGGCTTGCCGAAGTTAACTTCCTTTCTTGTTTTTAAATACGTTAGCTTGTTATTAGATGACTGTATAACCAACTATTGGTCTGTTAATGACTTACCAAAGAATCTAAACTTTGTATTCCCGTGCAGAGGGTGTAATGATAAAAGTCAGACGGAGACGTTTCCGACTTCATATATTCTCGATTAGCATCACTAGAGGAGTCGATCTGACCGTCCATAAAAAATAGATCATTCTTGACATATTTACTCAAAAAAAAAAAGAATGACTTTATTATAAAGCTGCCATGGGAACAATTGGATAATTAATTTCAAAATAATGCAAAGACCGTTATATTTCGTTTTCGGTAAACATACATTAACGGTAGTAAATTGAAATGAAACAAATTCTTTGTATTTCTGTAATTATTTGTATACCTTTTATTCGTAGAGTAAAAGAGTATACTTGATTCGTCGGAAAGTATGTAGCTGGTAGAAGGAAGCGTTTCCGACCCGCTGTATGCCAAGTGGTGCTATAGAAAAAGTAGATAGGTGGGGCTCTAGGCTAGGTGTGTTTGTGAAAAAAAGAAAAGTTGCTTTAAACATATCTCAATCCCTCTCGCACTCCCTTAAGCTGAGTAATGGGTATCTAATAATCGAGGCTATCAACTAAAGCGTTTTCTCTTTTTTTAGTTTTCTAAAAATCAGAAAGCTCTGTACATACAATGCTACCACAGAATCGACCTGCGAGGGTATAGAATCTTCGGCTTGTCGAAGTTTGCTTCCTTTCTTGTTTTTGTTAATTTTATTAAAATTAGTTAGTATTAACCTGATCAAATTACTTTTTAAACAGGAAAGAACGCTATAGTCGAGGTTTGAGACTGTCACATACCCGGTATTCAACAACCAATTTAACTTATTAACTAACGGTCCGATTAAAACTTAAGGCGCCGATATCAACAAATAAAAAATTAAGAATCTACATGTCATATTTTAATTATATAGCCAGGCAACTGTTTCTAGATGCTTAAGCACTCGGTTTAGCTTTACCGTGCTATTGTTTGTAAATCCTTTCCACAAGAAGGGTAGATAAGTGGAAGAAAATAATTCTAGAGGTATCTCTAAATTGTCAGCGATCGAAAATCTTTTGAAAATATTATTACTTCCCACTTGCAGAGCTTCAGAAGGTCAGTTATGTCCCCGTTTCAATACGGTTTTATGAAAAGCAGATCAACAACCACTAAACTTTTGGAACTTAATTCATTTGTGATAAGTAAATCACATTTTTTTCTGGTTAGAAAACTCTATAAAAATTCTCTCACTTGTCTACTCCACGTTTCCTCCGGTGTCCCACAAGGGAGCAACCAGGGGCGCTACTTTTTACTTTACTTACAAACGATCTTCTCTTAGTTATAACTCATACTCGTCTACGCAGATGATGTTAAATTATGCCTGCAGTACAAGGATACTTCTTGCAAGTCCGACTTGCAATCCGATTTGAACAATTTTCAAACATGGTGTTCTGACAATTTCCTGGATTTAAATTGCTCTAAGGTAAGGTAATGACTTTTTGTCGAGTCGATCCTCAATATACGACATAGCCGCTGAGTGAGGGCTCACTGGATAAAATAAGTAGTAAACGATCTTGACGTTCTTTTGGACCCAATTCTTCTAATTAACTTATCCTCCCTAGACAACCGCAGAATGATGATTGGAACAATCTTTATTGATAGCCCCGACTTGGTTAGCCAGCTAAACTTCTCTGTTCCATGCAGATTAACAAGGAATTACATTTCCCTATGACTTCTTCCCTATGACTTTCATGAACCTATCTGCCTAAAGGCAATAGACTTTATCTGACTCTCTGCCTCTCTTAAAACGAATAATATTGAATTGTCCATCACAGAATTAGATCCTCCTCTTTTTCTCGAACTATATCTTTCTTTTTCTACACGTCTATCATCTCGCCACTCCGGCGAGTGGCAGGCACATGTTTCTGATCTCAATTCGGGATTACAGAATGTAAAGTGTTCACCATAATTCGTAGTTATACCCGTTACTCGTAGAGTAAAAGGGTATACTAGATTCGTCGGAAAGTATGTAACAGGCAGAAGGAAGCGTTTTCGACCCCATAAAGTATATATATTCTGATCAGGATCACTTGCCGATTCTATCTAGCCATGTCCGTCCGTCCGTATGAACGCTGAGATCTCGGAAACTATAGGAGCTACAATACTGGGATTAGGCATGCAGATTCCTGAGATTCCTGCACAGCGCAAGTTTGTTTCAACAATGTGCCACGCCCACTCTAACGCCCACAAACCGCCCAAAACGGTGGCTCCTACAGTTTTTATGTTAGAATAAAAGTTTTAGCTGAAATGTATTGTCCTCATCAATACCTATCGATTAAGCCAAAAAAAGTTTGCCAAACCCACTTTAACGCCCACAAACTTCAAAAAATCGTAAATATGAACGCGAACTTATGTAGATTTTGTAGTCTTGTACGCAGTTTGTTACGAGAATATGCCACGCCCCCTTTAACGCCCACAAACCACCCAAATCTGTGGTGCCCACAATTTGTATGCTAGATTCAAAATTTTAACTGAAATGTATTAGTCTTGTTAATACCTATCGATTGACCCAAAATAAAAGTTTGCCACCGCCCACAATCTTCAAAAAATCTTAGGTATGAACGCGGATATCTCGGAAACTATCAAAGATAGAGAAATAGGATCTCAGATTTAGATTCCGTAGCCTTGTACGTAGCGCAAGTTTGTTACGCAAATAAGCCACGCCCACTCTAACGCCCACAAACCCCCTAAGCCTGTGGCGCCCACAATTTTCGTGCTAGATACAACATTTTAACTAAAAAGTGTTGGTCTCGTCAGTACCTATCGATTGCTCCAAAAAAAGTTTGCCCCGCCGACGTTCTCCTTTCCTGGGAGGAGAGGCATGATGGTGCCCGGCCTGGCTAACTCGTCCGCTATGCAGTTGCCTACGATATCCCGGTGACCCGGAACCCTTATGAGGCTGATAGTAAACTGACTAGCCATCTCGTGGAGAAATCTGCGACAGTCTGCTATTGTACGGGAGTTGGAGCTTGTCGAGTAGATCGGTTTAATAGCGGCTTGGCTGTCACTATATATATTTAGGTGTCCTCTTTGGCGACTTATTTCCCCTAAACAGTTTAGTGCTTCCTTTATAGCGTGGACCTCCGCTTGGAAGTGCAGTGGTCCGGGAGCCTGAATGACTTCCTGATATTTAATTGTTCGGAGTAAACGGCTCCGCCAACTTGTCCTTCTAATTTGGAGCCATATGTATAAAAGCAGATTGTGTCCGTCGTGCCCGGTCGGCCCTGCTCAAAGGGTGTGTGACTGTATTCAAGGGATTTGCATAGATCCGTTTTCTTCGGAATCGATTTATCATACTAGAGAATTTTTTTTTTCCACTGCCCGGTGTCCCTCAGTCGAATAGCTGCCGACTTGGGCCTTTCCATGCCTGTTAAGACTAGGGAGGTCCAAGATCGCGTTCAGCGCTTTATTCGGGGTGGTTCGAAGGGCTCCACTAATACACAAAGCCGCCATTCGCTGTACTTTGTTTAGGGGAGCCAATATGCATTGTTTGTGTAGAGCGGTCCACCACAGAGCCACTCCATATAGTAGGATTGGTTTTACTACCGCTGTGTATATCCAGTTGACAATTCTAGGGGACATGCCCCATCTTAGCCCAATTCCTTTTTTAAAGGAGTAAAGTGCAATGGTCGCTTTTTTGGTTCTCTCTTGGTTATTTAAGCCCCATTTGAGATGCTTATCTAATACTAACCCCAAGTATCTGGCGAGATCGCTAAAGGAAAGATTACAATTGTTTAGAATAGGTGGGTTGAGTTGTGGAATTTTGTATTTATTTGTAAAAAGAACAAGTTCCGTTTTTGAGGGATTTACCCCAAGTCGGTTCTCTATCGTCCATTCCGATAATATTTTAAGTTTAGCGGTCATAAGATCGCAAAGTGTTTGTGGATATTTTCCATTAAATATGATAGCGACATCGTCTGCGTACGCCACCACCTTACAGCCTCCTTCCTCCAGGATCCGCAGTAGTTTATTTACTGCGATATTCCACAGGAGGGGTGATAGTACACCTCCTGGCGGGGTGCCTCTGTTCACTAGTCTTGTCTGGGTTGAGGTCCCTAGTGTGGCTGTGACCATTCTGCTTATCAGCAATTTATGGATCAACCTCACCATTGGCGGCTAGTTCTGTGAGAGATTCTGTTATAGCAGTGGGAAGCACGTTATTGAAGGCTCCCTCTATGTCAAGGAAGGCGATCCGTGTGTATTCCTTGATGCTGAGCGATTTCTCGATGCTGCTTACCACCAAGTGTAGCGCCGACTCGGTTGACTTACCTTTGGAATAAGCGTGTTGTGCCTCTGATATTTGTGTCGGATCGATAGTAGCCCTTATGTGTAAGCTTATCATTCTTTCAAAGCTCTTTAGCATAAATTATGTTAGGCTGATGTTAGGCTAAAATCCTTTGCTGTGGTATGGGTTGCCTTCCCTGCCTTGGGAATGAAAACCACCTTCGTTTCTTGCCATGCTGTTGGTAGTTCTCCTACCGCCAGGATGGAGTGGAAGATTTTTTTCAGCCAGTTTATAGCTAGTTGTCCTGCTTCTTGGATGTGTGCCGGTGTTATCCCGTCAGGTTCCGGCGATTTGTGTAGTTTAAAGCTATGAATAGACCATTTCATGTTGCGGTCTGATAGGAGGGGATCTAATTCGATTCCCTCTCCGACTCTTCTTTCTGGAGGATGACCTGTTTGTTGCCTCCCTGGGAAGTGAGCGTCTAGGAGCAGGTCTGGAGTCTGACCATGATCCATTTTCTCTCTGAAGGTAGCCCAGAGGCGCGGCTGTCTTGGAGAGTATTTTCCTGAGCGTTGCGGCATCAGTCGTTTTTTCTATGTCAGAGCAGAAGGTCTGCCATGCAGTTCGTTTCGCCCTTCTAATGGTATGCTGATAGTACCCTAATAGAGCCACTTTGTAGCACCAGCTTACTGCGGTGTTGTCTCCGTAGCTGTAATTGCGAAGCAGAAATATACTAAGATGCCTTTTGGCTAATATGCAGGTTCTAATTTTACCTTCTTTGGGGTCAAGCATAAGCTTGTATTCCTTTGTTCCTAGTCCATCAACCTTGTCTTCTACTATCCAAGGTTCCTGTACTAAGACCAAGTCGGCTCCGCCCTCGGTTAGGCTAGGCAAAAGTGCAGCCGACGCTGCTTTACTGTGGTGTAGGTTGATTTGTGGAAGCCTTTTTGACATCTACAGCTGCTACCTCCACCACAGTGACGTCGGCCCCCTCTGTGTCTTCTATAGCCGGTCCAAGCACTCGCATCTCTCTGCTCAGCGACGATAATGTTCGCCCCTTCGTAAACCTCACCGAGCTTTCTCGTCGCCTGCTTGTATAAGTCAGCCGATCGCAGGCCACCACCAGCCCGCGTCCATGCGTCCATCATGCGTAAGCATATAAGGGAAAGCTGGGACTCCACTGCTTTCCACTTATTCCTGGGAATCCTGCCTGTTCTACGATTGCTGTGGGCAAGGCTACAGTTGTGGTGGCAACCGATGTAATTTTTACAAAATCAACTTTAATTAAAAAACCTTTGCCTATAAAGTGATTGTTAAAACCTTAAAAACCTATTTAAAAAAACATTTGAATTGAATAGTTGAGTTTTTTTGGTAAAATGTTTTACTTTTTCGGCGTCGAAGCGCTCCGCAGAACAAACTTGATCACTAATTACTGATGGATTACTGGAGTTATCATGTTGTTCGGCTGAACACAGCCATTGAAAGTGTTGTTCAAATATCTCCCCTTTAAAGATGTTAAAGAATCTGTAAATTTCCCCAAGGAGATTAATTTTGTTAATTCTTTTTTTATAAAACATCTTAACACATTTTAACACTAAACCCGAAGTTGGTTTAGAAGTTGGTTTAGTCTTAACTTCAAACTGAATAGTAAAAAATAAATTTATTGACATCGAGATACTTTAAAAAAAACAAGGAAGAACGCTATAGTCGAGTACCTCGACTATCAGATACCCGTTACTCAAAGGGAAATGGAGATATGCAAGCAGCAAAGCGAGATTAAAATGCGCCACCTACCGGCGGTATACAGATTTAAGCGTTATGGGCGTTAGAGTGGGCGTGGCAAATTTTTTTTTGGATCAATCGATAGGTATCGACGAGACCAATACATTTCAGTTAAAATTTTTTATCTAGCATGAAAATTGTGGGCGTCACAGGTTTTTGCGGCTTGTGGGCGTTAAAGTGGGCGTGGCAAACTTTTTTTTAGGTCAATCGATAGGTATTGATGAGAACATTACATTTCCGTTAAAATTTTTATTCTAGCATCAAAACTGTAGGAGCCACAGTTTTGGGCGGTTTGTGGGCGTTACAGTGGGCGTGGCAGTCTACTGAAACAAACTTGCGCTGCGCAAGAAGCTCAGGAATCTGCACGCCAAATCTCAATAGCCTAGCTCCCATAGTTTCCGAGATCTCAGCGTTCATCCGGACAGACGGACAGACGGACAGACGGACATGGCTAGATCGACTCGGCTAGTGATCCTGATCAAGAATATATATACTTTATGCGGTCGGAAACGCTTCCTTCTGCCTGTTACATACTTTTCGACGAATCTAGTATACCCTTTTACTCTACGAGTAACGGGTATAACAAGGAAGAACGCTATAGTCGAGTACCTCGACTATCAGATACCCGTTCCTCAGCTAAGGGGACCAAAGCGAAATTGAGATATGCAAGTAGCAAAGCGAGATTGAAATGCGCCACCTACCCGTACCCAAAAAAAGTTTGCCACGCCCACTACAACGCCCACAAACCGCCCGAATCTGTGGCGCTTACAATTTGCATGCTAGAAACAAATTTTTAACTGTCATGTATTAGTCTCGTCAATACCTATCGATTGAACAAAAAAAAGTCTGCCAAGCCCACTCTGACGCCCATAACGCTTAAATTTGTCTGCCGCCCATGTTTTTTAATATTTTGTAAAAATTAAAAAGAGATTCTGCCCTTATAATCATCTACATGCCAAAAGTTATTTAAATCGGACATAAAAAGTTACAACCAAGCAATAATAAATTATTCTGTCTAGAGAGAGCTGGGATCCCACGCTAAGCCCCTTGTTATGTTGGTGTCATCCTTGAATTCCATAAGCTTTTCACAATCGGAATCGCTTTCTCCCTTCAATTTGGCAGGCTTGTTTGGGGAACACTTTCGAGTTGGAAAATTACCCTTTGTTAATATTTGTTTTACTTGTTGACGTATTCGTCTACATACAAAGCTGGTCGTATGATTTTGGCAGTGGGAAGTTTTTTTCCTCCTCGAGTGCCAGCTGCTGCATTGCTCGAAAGCAGACGTCTTAGTTCCGAACGATTCGGTATCTAGTGTGTACATACTTTTTCATCTGGTTGATCACGCCATAGGATACAGTGAAGAAATTGGTCTGGTTGTTTTAATCGCACGCAACGATACATTTTACAAATATCTTATAATATATTAATGAGAATGTTGAGGAGCTTGAGTTGCATCGATGGGCCTGAATGGAAGATCATTTAGATATACCTCGTTTTAATGGCAGAAGTGTCAGAAGCTGGCACTACTGCTTGTGTTTTCCCAGAAAGATATTAACATTAAAGATGTTACTGAGCTTGGAACATAAAATATTGTGGTAGACAGTGTCCGCGGCTTTGCTAGGTCGGCTGTTGTTGTGATTGTTCGGATTGTTTGGATTGTATGCGAGTTATAGTTTGGGAGCTGGATATTCCTTAAGTTCTGTTCTGTGTTTGAAATTCTATTAGGTTTTAAATATAAATGTCAGCCTTCTCTGAGTTCAGAATTATAAGAGAATTTGTTAGTCTGGTCGGGTTTATATATACCCTCGCTGCACTAAAAGCTCGTAGTAAGCTAAAATATAAATGTTCATAATTCTTTGTGTAAGTATGTTTGTGTATATGGGCATTTCCATCAGAAAGTCAACCAAGCCAAAAAGGTCTAGACACCCAACTATCCAAAGGAATTCGTTTATAATTAATTAATTGTAATATCAAAACCTTTCGATATTCTCAAAAATATTTTTTGGTATTTTGTTCATACTTTCTTGGCTGGTGCTTTTTTTCTGTTATTTTATCCAATAAGAACCTTTATATGTGACAAATTTGTACACTCAACACCGCATTTAAATGTTAAAGTATAAATCCGTTTCTAAGGGCAAACAAAACCACTTACTAAAACGGTAAAAAAAATGTTCCGAGCAACATGTCCCGAGGGAAAATGTTTAAAACTAAATTTAAAAATAAAACTATTAGCAGTTGCTGAGTCAATTAAAAAACATTTTTAGAAATAACGCATTTAAATAGTCCGTTAGAATTCGGTGAAATCAAGGATTGAATGGACTTTCGCAAAACCCACTTCCATTTTTTGTCTTGAGCGAATACAACAGTCTGTTTAAAATATCTTTAAAAAAATACACAAAAATAATAAAATGAAAACACAATTTTGAGCTAGGAAACAATGAGAAGTAAATCCAATTACTAAAGTTTAATTTTTGTTTCCAATGTTTTTCCTAAATTCTCAAATGTCCCGAGCGACTTCCGGGATCGTTGGTCGCCGTCCAGGGTGACAAGGGAAGGTTTGGGGGGGTTTTTCAACGATTAAAATGATGTTAATATTGCTGATGCTCGCATTACCCCAGAGCTGGGATCTGTAAGTCCGAGTAGTTGAGCTGTTGTTTAAATTTAGTTTGTCGTTCGTTGGTAGGGATATCAGAAGTATAATGGACAAACAATGTTAGGCCAAGTGCGCTGAATGTGTAACTCCCGCTTTTACATTGTATTCGACGGTAGTAATATCGTTGCATTTCCCAGCGAACGATAGATTATAAAGGAAAGGATCAAGTAACTTATGAGTGTATACAGAGGCAGAAGCTTCCTAATTTTCTACATAGGACCATCAAACTAGACACCATCGAATGCTTGTAATACGTCGAGTATTCGCGATGTTCGAATGTATTACGGAATTCTGTTGTGGGCTTCGGTCTTATTATATTGATTGACTTTTTCCATTTCGATGGAAAATAGCTGAGTTTTGTGATATTGCTAAAGAGTTTACAAATGACTTCAATAGCAAAGATAGAAAGTTCAATGATCATTTTCGGTTGAAAGCTCTGTACATACAACAATGCTCCCACGGGAAAGACCTTTTTCGTTAAAAATATACGTTTGTTTTAAATAATTTGGGAATCTTCTAAAAAACAACCAACTCTTTTAAATGTGAAAGCGCAAGTGAAAAACAAAAAAGGGGCGTATCTTCCAGAAACCGAAAAAAAAGATCAGTAAAAAAAAAATCAGTTCGACTCGTACGTTGGCATATCCCGTTTGCCTAATAAGTCTATACGGGGGTATTCATATCATATCCGACTGTGCAAAAGTAACATAAAAATATATTTTTTAAATTTCACATAATAGCCCAATAAATTTTTTAATAATTGCAAAAATTTTACAATCACAACAAAATATATTTTTGTAAGTTTGTATTATAAAATTAATAACGAAAAGTACAACATTATTTAAAATGCAAGGATGGACAAAAGTGTTGCTACCTTAATTGCTTGTCCTCTTTGCCTTCACCCGCATTTTTTTTAGCGGAAACATGGAGAGAGAAAGAGAGGCATGCAAGTACTTTTTGTGCGTTCTCTTTGCGGTCGCTTTGCCTCCATTGGGTTCGGCTCTGCCGGCGTTGTAGACGACTGCGTATTGATTTTGTGCCAGTGCTAAATTTTGGACCTGCAGGGTTGTAACTGCATCCAAACATTTGTCATCAGCTTAAATCCCCTTAATTTTAATAAGAAAACCCAAATAATTAATGCTTGACTGCTTATACGATAAACTTATTATCTCTGATCATGTCCGCAAAAAAATTTTTAAGTCACTGAAAAGTATTCCACGCATTTTTCAAACTGAAAAGCATTAGCAAGAACTCAAATCGGCAAAGTGGCGTAACAACATATCAACATAAAATAAAATATACCCGTTCTTAAAGTCCAGTTTTTAAAAAAACGTTCTTAAACAATTGCATTATCAAAGATCACCTGTCTATTTTTTACTAAGACTATCGGAGATGCATATATTTCACATTTTTTGCCTCTGTGATTCTACATAAGTGCTTTTAAACATTCGATCAAATGTACCAGCAACGCCTCGTTCAACTTCTTGCCCTGCTATTTTCTCCGGTTCGCAAATTGTTGTGTAATCAATCTCTAGTAATTATTTTTCATAACAATTATCCTTTAAACCATCCTTGCCGTTCACCATTTTTTTTCTAAAACGACTTCCATTACTATATCCCTAATAATTTATTTTTTATACCTTCACTTCTTACCTCACTTGAAATAAGAAAACCTATATATTTAATGCTCGACTGCAAAAATGCACATTTGTCTAAGCGCAATTATAATTTATTATACCCGTTACTCGTAGAGTAAAAGGGTCTACTAGATTCGTCGGAAAGTATGTAACTGGCAGAAGGAAGCGTTTCCGACCCCATAAAGTATATATATTCTTGATCAGGATCACTAGCCGAGTCGATCTAGCCATGTCCGTCTGTCCGTCCGTCCGTCTGTCCGTATGAACGCTGAGATCTCGGATACTATACAAGCTACAATACTGGGATTAGGCATGCAGATTCCTGAGATTCCTGCGCAGCGAAAGTTTGTTTCAGCAGAGTGCCACGCCCACTCTAACGCCCACAAACCGCCCAAAACTGTGGCTCCTACAGTTTTGATGCTAGCATAAAAATTTTAACTGAAATGTATTGTTCTCGTCAATACCTATCGATTGACCTAAAAAAAAGTTTGCCGCGCCCACTCTAACGCCCACAAACCGCCCAAGCCTGTGGCGCCCACAATTTTTATGCTAGACAAAAAATTTTAACTGAAATGTATTGGTCTCGTCAATACCTATCGATTGACCCAAAAAAAAGTGTGCACGCCCAATTTAACGCCCACAAACCGCCCACAAACTTCAAAAAGTCGTAAATATGAACGCGGATATCTCGGAAACTATCAAAGATAGAAAGTGGGGATTCGGATTTAGATTCCGTAACCTTGTACGCAGCGCAAGTTTGTTACGCGTATATGCCACGCCCACTCTAACGCCCACAGACCGCATAAGCCTGTGGCGCCCCCAATTTTCATGCTAGAAAAAATTTTAATTTAACTTAACCTATCAATTGGCCCAAAAAAGTTTGCCACGCCCACTCTAATGCCCATAACGCTTAGATCTGTCTACCGTATCTCGACTATCAGATACCCGTTACTCAGCTAAAGGGACCAAAGGGAAATGGAGATATGCAAGTAGCAAGGCGAGATTGAAATGCGCCACCTACCCGAGATCTCGATAATTGATTATGTGGGCGGAAGACAGACTTATGCGTTATGGGCGTTAGAGTGGGCGTGGCAAACTTTTTTGGGTCAATCGATAGGTTAAGTTAACTAAAAATTTTTTCTAGCATGAAAATTGTGGGCGCTTTAGGTTTGGTCGGTTTGTGGGCGTTAAAGTGGGCGTGGCAATCTTTTTTTTTGATCAATCGATAGGTATTGACGAAACAAATACATTTCAGCTAAAATTTTTTATCTAGCATGAAAATTGTGGGCGCCACAGGTTTGCACGGATTGTGGGCGTTAGAGTGGGCGCGGCATATTTGCGTAACAAACTTGCGCAGCGTACAAGGCTACGGAGTTTAAATCTGAGATCTTATTTCTCTATCCTTGATAGTTTCGGAGATATTCGCGTTCATACTTACTGTTGGGGCGGGGTGGCTTGATCGTAGAAAATAGATCAAGCCCCAAGATCGAATGGTACGCAAAAAACACGGGGGTACTTTTGGGTTTTTACTCGACGTGCATAGGTGTTTATTAGTACTCTTTGAAATAGGAACTCGTTAAGCCTAACTTAACTTAAGCGCTCCAGAGTGGAGCTGAGACTTAGGGGAGAGATGGAGAGGGAGAGCGGACGGCAGTGCGAGCGCGCGAGATGTATACATCTGGATAAAACTGCCGCTCGACACTGCCTCCTGAAATTAAACGCCCTTTTGACGTAAACATTCTCCCCCCCTTTGCGAGGACACCCGTAGCAAGAACCTCAGGATAGTAGGCTCAGGAATAAATTTGAAGTGAAGATCGGTCGTCCGGTTGTAGGAGAGTGTGGTGGCCCTTTCCACACTTGTGGCAGTGATGACCACTGCGGCAGGAGTCCTTGGAATGATTGTGAGCCAAGCAATTGGAGCAATACTTCTGGATGTGTACTTCCTGGGGCCGATTCTGGGGGCTTAGCCGTAGAAAGTGGTGGCACTTCCGTAGAGGATGGATCTTTTGGCAGATTCGGCATTGGTAGGATTTAATACCTCGAGTGCGTCTGCCATCCAAGGCGGGATATGGAACCCAATGTTCAGATGGAGTATTCTTAGGAGGGACTTTTTGTACGGAAACTTGCGCTGGAAGGAATTTATTTTTGGAAATTCTGCCACTCGTTTTGTGTCTTTGGACTGGACGTGGTGGAGATTGGCAGATCGGAAGCTATCAACGGCCTCAAGAGTTCGATGGCGCTCCGTCAAATAGGAATCAAGGTTAAGCCACGTAGGAATTTCGGCTTTTTTTTTGATGGATTGCTCCCATAATGAGAGAGTGAGCTTTGGTAGTTTTGTCGAGCACATATAAACCAGGATAGGGTCCCAATTCTCAATATTAACACCGGAAAATTTTAAAAAAGTAAAGCAACCTTGAAAAGTGCGTTGAAGTTCTTTTAAGGCTGCTCCCGACTTTTGTGCTATGGATTGCACATTAAAAAGTGACTCTTCACCTGCAATCGCTTATTTTCGAAACGCTCAGTTAGTTATTCCAGGCTGAGCGAAAGACATCATTGGAGAGTGGGGATCTTGAAACTATGGAATGAGCTTCGCCGCTTGTTTTTGAATTTAACTGGAATAATAATATATTGCCGTGAAAAGGTTCCGGAAAGTCGGCCAACGAAGATAATCGCCAGAGAAAACCTCTGTGTCGATAGGAGGAAGCCGATTTTGAGACGGAGTTACTGGAGCTTAAGGTATTTGGGAGGAGCCTTTTTGGAATTGTTCCATCAGCTGCGCGGCAAGTATTTTATAAGTGGAGTACGTTTGGTAATACTTGGACTTTAGTATGGATTTCGTGTCTGCGGCGCTCTCGCCTGCAGCTATAATGCAGTCGGAGCATATGTCTTAAGCTGCCTTTACCGTTTGCCACAATGGATTGAAGTGATCTGGTCGGATTATACAGGTGGATAACGTTGGGGAAGGAGCACCTGGAGCGTTCACAGTGGCCTCAAAGAGGATCAGACAGTCAACTGTGGCCATAAATCGGCTTAAAGCGGATTTTACTGATGTTGCCATGAAGTAAAATAATTTAGAATTTTAAGTCAGTAAGGAAACAGGCTTAAATCCAATTGGAATTTAGGAATCAATCATGATTGTAAATATATACGGTCACACTGTCGGATAGGCAGATTCAATAAATATTTATTATATCGGATGGTCGGACTTATGTAAAGAATTACGGACTTTAATATTGTATGTTTGAAAGGCACATTTATTGTGAGCTCTTGACCCACTGTGCACTGGCGAAAATATCGATATACGTATGTATGTACACTGTACATATGTACATATGTGGGGTGCAAATAGCGAAATAACGTTGCGGGAATTGTAAAGACTTCGCTTATGTTTGTTTGTCGGTGCGTGTGTTTGTCACCTACACAACTAAATTGCAGACGAATTGCTGGAGTACATTTGTGGATATTGTAACTTTGTTTTTAATTTTAGAAATAATTTAACCGTACTTGTAGGTCGAGAAAAGTAGTTAGAGTGGACTGTATAAGAAAAAGTACTTAGAGTGGACTGTATAAGAATGTTTTTGTAAATATACACACAGTACAAAATAAAGAGTGCAAATCTTAAGGAAATATTTGATGATCGGGAATTTTTTACTGTGGCTGAGAAATATTTTACACACAATTGGAATTGAAAATATATTTGAGAAATATTTTAGTTTAATAGTAGCACTGAAATATCTACTGGAATTGTTTCAAGTGTACAATTGTGGGCAAAAGAAACTGGAATATTGTCGTGCACAAATATCGGAATGGTAATACATATATTCAATGCCGTTGCGGCGGATTAATCACTTTTGGATTTAGACAATAAGTTATTCGAAATAGGGTTCGAAAAACTGGCTGTACGACCGGCAATTATAGTAAGTGGAACTTATCTGAAAATAGAAGAAGCCCCAAGATCGAATGGTACGCAAAAAACTCGGGGGTATTTTTGGGTTTTTACGCGACGTGCATAGGTGTTTATTAGTACACTTTGAAGCTGTGACTTAGGGGAGAGATGGAGAGGGAGAGCGGACGGTAGTGCGAGCGCGCGAGATGTAGACATCTGGATAAAACTGCCGCTCGACACTGCCTCCTGAAATTAAACGCCCTTTTGACGTAAACACGTTTGTGGGCGTGGTAAAATTTTTTTTTTTGGGTCAATCGATAGGTATTATTGAGAACAATACATTTCAGTTAAAATTTTTAGTCTAGCATCAAGACTGTAGGAGCCACAGTTCTGGGCGGTTTGTGGGCGTTAGAGTGGGCGTGGCACATTGCTGAACAAACTTGCGCTGTGCAGGAATCTCAGGAATCTGCATGCCTAATCCCAGTACTGTAGCTCCTATAGTTTCCGAGATCTCAGCGTTCATACGGACAGACGGACAGACAGACATGGCTAGATCGACTCGGCTAGTGATCCTGATCAAGAATATATATACTTTATGGGGTCGGAAACGCTTCCTTCTGCCTGTTACATACTTTCCGACGAATCTAGTACACCCTTTTCTCTACGAGTAACTGGTATAACAAATGGAATTTTGGGGCAGCTTGGGGTTGCCTATTGCACCAGTTTATACCAAATGATACCGAAACGTGGCAAAGATCAAACAACTGCCTCGTCGTATAGACCAATAAGCTTTCTATCATGCTTATCCAAACTTTTCGAAAAATGCGTGCTGACTCGGAATCGCATTAATCCACATTAATTCTAAAAGAGGATCGACCAGTCGTCTTATATGGCGAAAGGCTTTATTCATAGTTTGGGCAGAGGCACTGGTTAAAGACACACCAATGATCAGCTTGAGAAAATTCAGCCAAAAGTGTATCACCAATAGAGTTCATTGTTTCATCATCATCATCAGACAAAATAGCAAAACTATTTTTCCCTAAGTAGAAAGACTCTTCTCTATTATAAGGGCATAAAGGTAAATTCACATTGACGACAAATAATTTTTTTCCTGGTCAGATTGTCAATCGTCACATTGGTCAAGATTCCTCCTTAGTCTTAGATACTTAACCCAGTTAACCGCTCTTCATCAGCAACTCTTGCTAATCCCCATAGGGTTTATTTGCTGATTTAATACAGTTGGTAAAGGTTTAAGAGAGCAGCAAATGTGAAAAGGCGCTGGTTTGGGCTGATGTGTGTGTGAAAGCTCGCATTGTCATGGTACACAATGATCCGTCTCCTCTTGTCCGTTTTTCGGTTTTCTCCAAAGATTTCAAGCAAACAAATTGCTCAAGCGGAACAGTCGCTACATTACCAGATTTACCGAAGAAACAGGCGAAAATTTGCTTTGAAGTGCTTCTTCCACAAACAACTTTCGTTGAATTTAGCTCGTATCTGAAGACCCACACGGTCGATTGCCGTTTTGTTTCAGGGTCATTAGCATAGATTCGTCTTTCCAACAATTTGAATGGAGCTTTTATCGATAAAAGTCCAAACTTTTTTTTAAGAAACGGCCAATTAGTCTTAATATGGCTAGAAGTGACCTGCTCTTGCTAGTGTGAGTACCCACAATCTTGCTTGTGTGAGTAAACACAACGAGCAAGCAAGTGCGTATATGTGCGTCCTGATTCGAGAAGACGATTTTCGATCCCAAAACATTTCTGAGCTAAGAAACATATTTATTTACAGCCGTAAAAAAGAGTGAGTGAACGGTATTTGTCAAAAAAAACTTCTATGATTTAACTGGATGTAAAAATTAAAATTAACTTCAATACTCAAAATGGGTAGTTTTCAAGAAATATATGTCGGAGAGGAGGTAGTTCAGTCTTTCGTTAGGCATGATACTTTAAGGTGTGACCATGGGTAAAACTGGTACATACCAGTTCTGGTATGATGGGGACTCAGTTTGCGAACTGAGGTTTTGTGTGGCTTCGTTGCGTTGCTGGGTCTGGTCGCTCCCTTTTTCTTTTCGTCCTGAGCTATAACGTGGTGTACAGTTGAGGACTGCTAAAAGGTTAATTATTATGAGCAACAAAGGCAACGAAGACTCGCTGCATCAGCCAGAACTCAATATGGAACAATAACAAGCAATCGATCAAGCGACTAAAGAGAACCTGCATGGAGAAGGCTCAAATTTTCCGACATCTGAAGTGGATTTCGGCCCTAACCAAACAATTCGAGGGAAAAAGAGTGTAGCTATGCGCTATAGTGGAGCCTCAATCGAGTATGCTGGTCAATGGTGAGAGATTTCTAATTACCTTTGATTCGGGAGCTGAGTGCTCATTAATTAAGGAAAGCGTTTCTAATAAGTTAGTTGGTAAGAGGATTCATAGCGTTATTTCTTTAAAGGGGGTAGGTAATGCCAATACTTACAGTAACGCACAAGTTGAACCAAACATTATGATTGATGGCAATTCCTTGGTTGTTTTGATGCATATAGTACCAGACGAATGTATGAAAAATAATATTGTAATCGGCAGAGAAATATTGGCTCAAGGGTTTTCAGTAGAAGTCTCCTACGATAATTTTAAAATTGTTCAAAATAAAGTTGTAAACATTTGTGAAATGGTCGAAAATGAAAAGAAATGTTAATATCATTGCTAAAGCAACATTCTAAAGCTTTTATCGAAGGCACTCAGCAAACGCGTGTGAGTACTGGGGAAATGCGTATTCGTTTGATTGAATCGACTAAGACTGTGCACAGGCGACCATACAGGTTTAGTCCAAGCGAACGGGAGTTAGTACGTCCTAAAATTAAAGAATTGATCGAATATAAAGTTATCAGGCCTAGTAACTCACCATTTGCAAGTCCTGCATTATTAGTAAAGAAAAAAATCGGCTCAGCAAGACTATGTGTTGATTATAGAGAATTAAATAAAAATACCGTAGCTAATAAGTTTCCATTACCGTTAATATCAGATCAAATAGCTAGACTTAGGGGAGCTAAATATTTCACTTCTCTTGACATGGCTAGCGGGTATTACCAGATTTCAATGCACCCTGAATCAATCGGATATACTGCTTTTGTTACTCCTGATGGGCAGTACGAATTTCTTGCGATGCCTTTTGGATTAAAAAACGCACCTTCAGTGTTTCAGAGAGCTGTATTAAAGATACTCGGCAGTCTTGCTCATTCGTTTGTAACTGTTTATATGGACGATATATTAATTGTTTCAGAAACGAAGGAAGAAGCGTATGAGCGTTTGAAACTCGTATTAGACGTTTTGATGAAGGCAGGATTCTCTTATAACATTTCAAAGTGCTTTTTCTTGAAAACTACAGTTCGCTACCTTGGCTATGAGATACAAGCGGGGGAGATACTTCCAAATCCTAACAAAATAGAATCACTAGTTGCGTTGACTCCTCCGAAGCCAGTTGCTTCTCTAAGACAATTCATTGGGTTAGCGTCATATTTTCGTCAATTCATTCCGGGGTGTTCTCAACTGATGAAGACTTTATATTTTCTCACATCTGAAAAGAATAGTTTTGATTGGCAAACACAACATGAACAAATTCGCAGTAAAATCATTAGTGTATTAACAAACAAGCCTGTCTTGATTATTTTTGATCCTCAGTTTCCGATAGAACTGCATACCGACGCCAGCTCTATCGGGTATGGTGCCATCCTTTTGCACCGCATAAACTCTAAGCCCCATGTGGTTGAATACTTTAGCAGAGAAACTAGCCCCTGTGCGTCCAAAAATACATCATATGAATTAGAAACGTTGGCTGTCCTGAATGCTGTAAAACATTTCCGTCACTATCTGCATGGGAGAAAACTCGTGATTTGTTTACTCGTAGAGTAAAAGGGTATACTAGATTCGTCGGAAAGTATGTAACAGGCAGAAGGAAGCGTTTCCGACCCCATTGAGTATATAAGTCCATGTCCGTCTGTCCGGATGAATGCTGAGATCTCGGAAACTATAAGAGCTAGGCTATTGAGTTTTGGTGTGCAGATTCCTGAGCTTCTTACGCAGCGCAAGTTTGTTTCAGCAGAGTGCCACGACCACTCTAACGCCCACAAACCGCCCAAAACTGTGGCTCCTACAGTTTTGATGCTAGAACACAAATTTTAGCTGAAATGTATTTTTCTCATCAATACCTATCGATTGACCTAAAAAAAAAAGTTTGCCGCGCCCACTTTAACGCCCACAAACCGCACAAACCTGTGACGCCCACAATTTTCAAGCTAGATAAAAAATTTTAGCTGAAATGTATTGGTCTCGTCAATACCTATCGATTGATCCAAAAAAAAAATTGCCAAGCCCACTCTAACGCCCATAACGCTTAAATCTGTCTACCGCCGGTAGGTGGCGCATTTTAGTCTCGCTTTGTTGCTTGCATATCTCCATTTAGCTGAGTAACGGGTATTTGATAGTCGAGGTACTCGACTATTGCGTTCTTCCTTGTTACTGACTGTAATTCAATCAAATCCTCTCGAAATAAAGTCGAGTTGTCACCTAGGATTTATCGTTGGGTGGAGTTCCTACAAACATTTGAATTCGAAATTGAATACAGAGAAGGTAAACGTATGGCACACGTGGACTTTCTATCTAGGAACCCTGTGTCCAAAAAATAAGTCAGTACCAAATAAAATAGAAGAAAAACGAATTGACTTAACATAAATATCGGAGAACTGGATACTAGTGGAACAACAAAAGGATCCAGAGATATCTGAAATCTTAACTAAGTTGAGGAATGACGATTTACCATTGGCATTATTTGCCACTTATGAAACTAGATCAAATGTTTTGTATAGAAAGATTCAGAGGAATTCAAGAACTCGTTGTTTACCTGTAGTGCCTCGTACTTTTCGCTGGTCAGTTATAAATCAGGTACATGAGTCTATCATGCATCTAGGTTGGGAGAAAACACTGGATAAGAGGTACGATCATTACTGGTTTTCGGGTATGGCAAAATATGTTCGACGATTTGTGGAGAATTGCATTACATGCAGAGTTTCTAAGGGTACGTCAGGAAAACCTCAAATGGAATTACACCCAATTCCAAAAATAGGCAGTCCTTGGCACACTGTTCACATAGATATATCGGGAAAATTAAGCGGAAAAAGTGATCGTAAAGAATATGTTATTGTACAAATCGAAGCTTTTACAAAATACTTTTATCTATTTCACACCTTTTCCTTGGATGCTAATACTTGTAAAAACGCAATGAAATCTTCGATTGCCATTTTTGGCGTGCCAACACGTTTAATTGCCGAGCAGGGGCGCAGCTTCACGGGCACAAAGTTCGTGCAATTTTGTTCTAGCCAAAAAATACAATTACATCTAATTGGAACGGGCGCAAGTCGAGCCAACGTTCAAGTTGAAAGGGTCATGAGTACACTGAAGAATCTGTTGACGGCTGTTGAGACAAGCTCTAGATCGTGGCAGGATGCACTGGGGGATGTACAGTTAGCTCTTAACTGTACAGTTAATCGTAGCACTAAGTGTAGTCCTTTAGAACTTTTGATTGGTAAATTTGGGCGACCACTGGGGTTGATACCTATTAGTAATACCGAAGATGAAATTGACAAGATTAAATCAAGGGAGTTGGCCACTAAGAACATGAAGGAGGCCGCTAGATATGAGAAGACAAAATTTGATAAAAATAAGGCTAAAGTAACAAGGTTCTGTGTGGGTGACTTTGTGCTGCTTAAAAACAGCGAGAGACATCAAACGAAATTATATCCAAAGTTCAGAGGACCCTTTTTGGTGGTCGAGGCATTGGACGGAGACCGATACGTTTTAAAGTCTACACAGAACAATAGGCGTTACTAGTACCCACACGAAAGTTTGCGAAAGTTACCGGATGTGCAAATTTCAAAAGAGCTTGATGTATATTACAAAGAACAAAGTCAGTTGGAAAAACCTGTTGAAAAAAAAGAGAGTGTTCGTGAAGCCATGTGATTGGCGATGGACGAAAGTTGCTTTAGTAATGTATTTTAGTAATGTGTTTGATGAATTCGTGAAGTCATGTGGTTGGCGATATACGAGAGTTTCTTTACAAATGTGTTTAATGAATTCGTGAAGCCAAGTTATGGGCGATGGACGAGTAATGCGGTTAATGAATTTGTGAAGCCATGTTTTTGGGCGATGGACAATTTAATTTGTTTGAAAATGTGTTAAGCCTATGTGTGGCGAAGAATTTAAAAGCTGGATAGTAAAAGTCTAGTTATGTATTTTGATTTACGAATTAACGATTTGAACTGATTAATGTATAATTTGAAGATGTTTTATTGATCTCTTGTTTGGAAATGTAACTAAAAAAAAAATGGTTTATAAGAAAATATAACAAAGATATGTTAAAATAGCCTACATGTTAAAAATAGAAGTTAAGTTATGTTAATGAACATTATATGGATTTGAGATTATGTGGTTAAGTTCTTCGGAAGCATTCAATAAAAATACTAAATTGGAATGAAATTTAGATGTTATTATAGACACGAGGACGTGTATATGTCAGGATGGCCGTGTCGGAGAGGAGGTAGTTCAGTCTTTCGTTAGGCATGATACTTTAAGGTGTGACCATGGGTAAAACTGGTACATACCAGTTCTGGTATGATGGGGACTCAGTTTGCGAACTGAGGTTTTGTGTGGCTTCGTTGCGTTGCTGGGTCTGGTCGCTCCCTTTTTCTTTTCGTCCTGAGCTATAACGTGGTGTACAATTGAGGACTGCTAAAAGGTTAATTATTATGAGCAACAAAGGCAACGAAGACTCGCTGCATCAGCCAGAACTCAATATGGAGCAACAACAAGCAATCGGGCAAGCGACTAATGCGAACCTTCATGGAGAAGGCTCCAATTTTCCGACATATACATATGTAATATTAAAATATTTATACCCGTTACTCGTAGAGTATAAGGGTATACTAGATTCGTCGGAAAGTATGTAACAGGTAGAAGGAAGCGTTTCCGAAGTATATAATATTCTTGATCAGTTTGCCACGCCCACTTTAACGCCCACAAACCGTCAACAAACTTCAAAAAATCGTAGATATGAACGCGGATATCTCGGACACTATCAAGGAAAGGGATTCCAAATTGAGATTCCGTAGCCTTGTACGCAGCGCAAGTTTGTTACACGAATATGTCACCCCCACTTTAACGCCCACAAACCGCCCAAACCTCTGGCGCCCAAAATTTTCTTGCTAAAAAAATGTTAACTGAAATGTATTAGTCTCGATTGACCCAAAAAAGTTTGCCACGCCCACTTTAACGCCCACAAACCTCCCAAATCTGTGGTGCCCACAATTTGTATGCTAGATTCAAAAAAATTTGAAATGTTGATTTGATTTGAAAAAAAAAAAGGTTGCCACGCCCACTCTAACGCCCACAAACCGTCTAAGCCTGTGGCGCCCACAATTTTCATGCCAGAAAAAAATGTTAATGGAAATGTATTAGTCTCGTCAATACCTATCGATTGGCCCCAAAAAAAGTTTGCTACGCCCACTCTAACGGCCATAACGCCTAAATATGTCTACCGCCCACATAACAATACATTAAGATCGCGGGTAGGTGGCGCATTTCAATCTCGCTTTACTGCTTGCATATCTTCATTTCCCTTTGGTTCCTTTAGCTGAGTAACGGGTATCTGATAGTCGAGGTACTCGACTAGAGCGTTCTCCCTTGTTTTATGTTTGGTTTTATGGACAAAAGTCTAAAAAACTATCCTACCGATTAAAAATATAATCTAATTAATAATTGCCTATTTAAACATAGGTTTTCATAAATGTGACACTCGGCCATTTGTAGTTGAGGGTCAACAAGTTGGTCTCATCAAGTCAGATGTTCTAAAGCATCTCATAAAGTATCCTGAAGTATTTTGCACCCGGGACTGCGAGCAAACCAAACAGGTGAGTGGAATCCAAAAGGGGGTATGCGATAACTCCCACGGGCATTTTTTT
This sequence comes from Drosophila suzukii, assembly GCF_043229965.1. Classification (NCBI taxonomy): domain Eukaryota; kingdom Metazoa; phylum Arthropoda; class Insecta; order Diptera; family Drosophilidae; genus Drosophila; species Drosophila suzukii. Next base: position 2,708,587 of record NW_027255939.1, on the reverse strand, counting down.
CAAGAACCAAAAATATTTGTTGTATTTTGTTTTTATAAGTGTAAAAATTTACATTCAACACAAATAATAAAGACCAAAATCATTCACTTTTCTCAATCTATAAATTCTCCCAATGATCGTACAGTTTTTGATTTTTCTTTTTTTTTTGGTTTAATTGTAGTTTAAAGGGGGTAGGGCTTTGAAGGCGAAAACAACAGGTTTACTCTCGAATTTTTTTTAAGTGGACAATGTCATTAATATCCTCAATTATAAAACGAGCACATGTATTTGAACATTTGATCAGGCCAGCCTCTTGCATGCTCAAAGCTCAAAGGCGGACAAGTTCCAGTGATTGGGGATCTGGATTGCAAACGGAAGCCCAGAACTCAAAGCTCACTTCCAGGACGATATCTAATTGACAGACAAATATGCAAGCTGGCCATCAATAAATCAATAAATGGAAACCCACAAAAAGCGCTTAGACTTGGCCCAAGACTCTGACTCTGCTCACTTTTCGGTGCAGCACTTTCAAAATGAGGGTCATAAATTGAGCAATTTTAATTTAAAATCAAATCCAAAAATTGAAAAGCTATTTTTATCACCGGCAAAAGAAAGATTGAAAAATATTTCTTCATATACTTACTCAGCTATAGGGACCAATGGGAGATGGAGATATGCCAGCAGCAAAGAGAGATTGTAATGCGCCACATACCCGCGATCTCAATATATGGTTATGTGGGCGGCACACAGATTTAAGCGTTATGGGCGTTAGAGTGGGCGTGACAATCTTTTTAGGGTTAATCGATATGTATTGAGGAGAGAAATACATTTCAGTTAAACTTTTTGTAGCATGAAAACTGTGGGCGCCTCACCTTGGCAACCTTTTTTGGGTTAATCGATAGGTATTAACAAGATAATACTTTTTAGTTAACATTTTTTTCTAGCTTGCAAATTGTGGGTGCCACAGGTTATGGCTGTTTGTGGGCGTTAGCGTGGGCTTGACATATTCGCGTAACAAACTTGCACTGCGTACAAGGCTACGAAATCTAAATCTGAAATCCCAATTCTCTATCTTCGATAGTATCCGAGATATTCGCATTTATATTAACGATTTTTTAACGTTTGTGAGCGGTTCGTGAGTAGGCGAGGCACACTTACGAAACAAACTTGCGCTGCGCAGGAATCTCTAGAATCTGCATGCTTAATTCCAGTATTGCAGCTTTTACAGTTTCTAGGATCACAGCGTTCAGACGGAAAGACGGACATGACTAGATCTAGTCGATCCTGATCAAGAATATATATACTGTCTAACTGTTACATACTTTCCGACAAATCTAGTACTCTACGAGTAATGGGTATAATAAAAACAAGGAAGAACGCTATAGTCGAGAACCTCGACTATCAGATACCCGTTACTCAGCTTATGGGAGCAAAGAGAAATGGAGATATGCAAGCAGCAAAGCGAGATTGAAATGCGCCACCTACCCGTGATCTCAATATGTGGCTATGTGGGCGGTAGACAGATTTAAGCTTTTTTTTTGGATCAATCGATAAGCATTGACGAGACCAACAAATTTCAGTTGAAGTTTTGTATCTAGCCTGAAAATTGTGGGCGCCACAGGCTTGTGCGGTTTGTTGGCGTTAAAGTGGGCGTGGCAAACTTTTTTTTGGATCAATCGATTGATATTGACGAGACCAATACATTTCAGTTAAAATTTTTAATCTAGCATGAAAAGCATGTGGGCGCTACAGGCTTGGGCGGTTTGTGGGCGTTAGAGTGGGCGTGGCATATTTGCGTAACAAACTTGCGCTGCGTACAAGGCTACGGAATCTAAATCTGAGATCCCATTTCTCCATCTTTGATAGTTTCCTAGATATTCTCGTTCATATTTACGACTTTTTGAAGCTTGTGGGCGGTTTGTGGGCGTTAAAGTGGGCGTGGCAAACTTTTTTTGGATCAATCGGTAGGTATTGATGAGAACAATACGTTTCAGTTAAAATTTTTTTTTTCATTATTGTAGCTCTTATAGTTTCCGAGATCTCGCTTCCGTTTAATGTCCCGCAAGCTCCAGACCATATCCCTTACCACTAGCAGCACTGTCACGGCCAACGAACAGCTTTAATGTCGGTTTGTAGCTCCGCGGTGTTAAGTTCGGAGACCTTGTTCACGAGGGAAAGAAGCTTCCCCTTAGCCGTGCGTCTTACAGCCTGCCCTAGCTCCTTCATCTACCCTAGCTTCCTTGATTGGTTGGTAATAGAACGATTACCTTTCATTAGCTTCCTAGCTCCCTGGCCAACAGGCTCTGGTCGATCAGATGTTCTAGCCCATGCGTCTGCTCATTTTCTGCAGCTTTGATTGTCGGAAATTTTAAAACTATCGTATCAATGATACTTGTTGTTTAAAAAAAATATAATTTTAATATTTGAAAATACCGCAAAAATTATCGACACAAAAATTAAATAGTCGCTAACTATTTTCTGTACAGTTGTGTCTTTCATAAGCCCAAGAAAACGCAAGTGGTCATAGTATAATAGAATTTGTTGTTAAGAACTCGTGCTATCAATTATAAAACACTATAATATTTTATTTTATTTTAACCATGAACTGCAAAACAAAATTAATTTCAGACATGAAATACCAATTATACCTATTACTCGTAAAGTAAAAGTGTATACTTTCGTTGGAAAGTATGTAACAGGTAGACGGAAGCGTTTCCGTACCAATAAGGTACATATATTCTTGTTCAGGATCACTAGCCTATCTATCGACCTAGCCACGTCCGTCTGTCTGTCCGAAGACTACGAAAGGTAGAAAGTTGAGACTTGGCATGTAGATTCTTGAGCTTCTTGCTTAGCGTAAGTTTATTTCAGCAGGGTGCCAAGCCAATAGCCATATTAATAGCCATTTAAATTTAAATTAAGTACCCATCTACGTGTTAAAAATTACTGAAAGCGAACCATTTATTAAAAATTTATAAGCAAATAATAAATAGTTCGAAAATTCTATCGAGATTGCACACCACATACAACAAATCAGCATGCAGAATCTGAATGCCCAATCGCAACATTCTAGCTCTTATAGTTTCCGAGATCTCAGCGTTCATACGGACAGAAGGCCATGGCCGCGTTAAGCAGAACAACATGATAAATTATTACTGAGGGATCAGTATTCAGTGATCAAGTTTGTGCTGCTAAACGCTTATAATCATAATGACGACGAAAATGTAAAATATTTAAAAAAAATCTCCATTGTGAAATTCAAATGTTTTATATATGTTGCTCATAGCGTAAGTTTTTGACAATTACTTCATAAAAATGCTAGAATTACGTTTGTAAAAATAATATAGGGTACCATCCCAACTACTGCATTGCGCACAGCAATCGTGGTTACTTAAAAATTAAAAGGAACAGAACAGTTGTAAAGAATTTAACTATTTTCATGGTTTTTATACCCTTGCAGAGGATATTATGATTTCAGTCAGAAGTTTGCAACGCAGTGAAGGATACATTTCCAACCCCATAAAATGTATATATTGTTGATCAGCATCACTAGACTAGACGATCTAGCCATGTCCGTCTGTCCGTCTGTTTCTACGCAAACTAGTCTCCCAGTTTTAAAGCTATCGGGCTGAAACTTTCCCAAAAGTTTTCTTTCTTTTGCAGGTAGTATATAAGTCGGAACCAGCCGGATCGGACTACTATATCTTATAGCTCATTAAGGAATAATCAGAAAAAAAATAGTTTTTAAATTAAATCTTTGGTGTTTTTAAACATATATCCTCCTACGTTTGGAAATAACATTTTTTAATTAGCTCTGAATTTCGAATTTAATTTTATTACTATATCTTATAGCTGCCATAGTAACGTTAGGAAAATTGGTGGGAAAATTCTGTGTTTTTTGCCATATTATCTTATACTATTGGGAACATCATTTTTAGTATTTTTAGGAATTTTGAATTAAATTAAATAATTAACTTCGGCTTGCCGAAGCTAACTTCCTTTCGTGTTCAATAATCGTTCTGTTAACTCTTATCGATGTTTCACTCATCGATACACGCCAACAGCAAAGTATCATGAAAACGTACCGTATTATTTTCACGGACCTGCAAGAATTTTTGCGCCATGATTAGTAATCATGTTCATTCAGCAGAACTATCGTATGAACTCCATCAGTGATCAGGTATCGTTTTGTCCTGCTGAACGCGGCCATTGTTTATATATGTGAAAAATATCGATATTTTTATATATTTCCGACATCATCTAGTGCTAGGCTGCTGCCCTCGCACTCTACCCTTTTTCTGCTGATCTCGCTAGAAGCTCTGAAGCGGCGTATGGAAGCCATCGGTGTGCCTCCATTTACATTTGGCACCAATCCTAAGCTAACGGAAGTCTGCTGTGCCCACGATCCTCTGCAGGGCATTTATATAAAATTTAAAAGGAACCTTCCAGTATTTCCAATTTCCAGGCGTGTGTCCGGAGCGGTTTTAAAACGTGACCGCACTTTCTCTTTACAGAACTCTCTTGTGTGACTGTGCGGCTTAAGAGGTGAAAAGATTACTTGATACCATCCATACAATGGATATCCATAACTTTATATTGAATAAAGATATGATGAAACATTTAATGCTCATAAGCCTGCATCAAAACGCTGTCGAACAATTTTTGATTTGTGTTTTTATTGGCTTAAAATAAATATCAACTTACATTTTTTTTATTTACCTTGTGTTATTTACCAAATTTCCATTTTTATTTTGTGTCAATCAACGACCATGACCATGGGCAATATAGCAATGGGAGTTTTCGCATACACCCAATCCAAACTAATAATTCAAATTGAAAATGAAACTAATAGTTCAAATTGAAAATGACTTTATTTAAAATAGGGGTTTGTTGAGCTGAATCCTGCATTCCGTGATTACAATGAGCGCACTGAGCAACTCGAAAAGGTATTGCGTAACCTACGTTCCGAGGGATTACTTCCTGCTTTAAAGGGATGGAGGGATGAGTACTTTGAAGTAAAGTCGGAACACAGGGCTCTACTGAAAATGGAACGAGCAGCAACACCGCTTTTTGGAGTGCGCAAGTATGGCGTCGATATCAACGGTTACGTGAGACATCCGACGCTTGGATTATGTATTTGGCTGCAGCAGCGATCCAATACAAAAGAGACATGGCCTGGAAAGTGGGACAATATGGTAGGCGGTGGACTTTCTGTAGGCCTTGGCATTAAGGAGACAGCCATTAAGGAGGCAGCTGAGGAGGCATCAATTCCTTTTCATCTTGTCAAGAGCTTGGTGTCCGCAGGATGTGTCTCATTTTACTTTGAAAGCCGGCAAGGGCTTTTTCCCAATACCGAATATGTTTTCGACTTAGAGCTACCGGTTGACTTTGTTCCGCAAAATGCTGACGGAGAGGTACAGGCTTTCGAGCTGCTTCCAGCCAAGGAGTGCATGGACCGAGTATTTACTTCAGATTTTAAAACAACTTCAGCGCCTGTGGTTATTGATTTTCTTATCCGACACGGACATATAACTGCTGATGATGGTAATTTGTAAATTGTAAGTATCGTCTCAAATATTAATTGTTTATTTTTGCAGTGGTAGACTTTACGCAAATCGTTGAGCTCTTGCACGTTCCCTTACAGTCCTTTTATACGTACAAGGCACACTTGGGGCAGTCTCAAAGGCAACATCAGAATTTGCAGGGCGAAACCAAAAATTACCGCTGTTCAAGCTTACAAAAATCGATGGAGAATGGGCACAAAAGGGCAACTTAATCATAAATTTATAGTTTTCAGGAAATCAGGAATGTGTCAAACCAGAATCAAAAGACTGTTATTGAAGTGAAATTTCCAAACCCAAGACAGCAGCTAATGACGGATAAAACATATATATGTATGTTATATTTATTACCCAAACTAAACCAAACGAAATGACGAGATAGACAGAAAAACGAGCAACTAAACCTAAACTAATAACTGACATTTTTATTGACGAAAATTTAAAAGTTTAAAGCTAGGACTGCAAAAGTTAAAAATTAAGCAGATAAGTAAATAAAGCTTAATAAACCGGATTATGTTGTAGATCAGCGGTCGGCACGGAATACAATGACATTTTGTTTTTTATTTATGTGAGAAATTTGCACGGGGCAGATAACCGATGTGTATGTAACGACGGCTGTCCTACGGGGTACGTGTGCTGACAGAGACTGAGCGAAGCTATTTTCTATGCCCGCTTAATGGGACGCTGCCGACCGCTGTGGTAAAATTTGAAGGTATCAATTATTTCCTAAGATAATTACGTTGCAAGTGATTGCCGTAAGCTTTAAGTTTATGTAAGTATATCGTTAAATGTCGTTTTATTGATAAAAAACCGAATTTCAGCGTTTTATGTTAAATATGTATTTATATATATTTGTCGAAAGTTTGCATTTGTTCTTGCAATGTTTTTTCCATAATATACCAATTACATTTACGTCTACAACTTTTAAAATGCTTTGAAGAACACGGACAACTTAAAAAATGTATTGAATATAGTCAAATAGCAAAATTATTTGATATTAAAATAACATTCACTACTATGTGCTTACCACAGTGCTCAAATTTAAGTTAAATCGACATTATGTTAGATAGTTTTCTTTTCAAATTTTAATTTATTTTGTCTCTTAATAAAAAAGGATTCATTATTTGTTTACAACTTACTGAAATTTAGTCTCGACAATATTACATTAAAGATAAACCATTTTATCATCAAGGTTCTTTTCGTTTTTATCATCCGTCAACAGCCTTGAACCAATCAGTGGCCGGAAAAGAGGCCAACTGTCTTATCGCACGTATTAATAAAACGGTTTCATACCAGTGCACGCTTTTACGTAATACAAAAAATTACAACCATACACAAATGTGCCTTGCTCAATTTTACAAAGAAAAAAGCATTTACAAAAAGAAAAAAAATCTTAAGATGTTAGTATTCAGGGACCTTAAGCTATATTCAAAACAACAAAGAACGGTATATACGACCATCTCGACTCTTAGATACCCGTTACTTAGCTAAGGGAAGTGCGAGGGAGATAAGCATGCAGCAAATTGGCTGTTTACGATGTTGCAAACTTTATTTGCTCATAACTCAATGCGAAACAAATCTCATTCACACTTTTACGAAATGTTTAAAAATATGGGTGATATCCAGGTTTTAGCGTTATGGACGTTAAAGTGGGCGTGGCACTCCGCTGAATCAAACTTCCGCTACCCTAGAACTCCTAGAATCTGTATGCTTCATCTCAACTATATAGCTTTTATGGTTTCCGCGATGTCAGCGTTCATACTGACGGAATAGTTCATGATATCTTATATAATAATAAAAATATGTAATATATAAGTGACATATGTATGTAATATATTCAGACTGTGAACATATTAAAATTTAATATAAAACGTTTGGAATGTAATATAATCAGCGGTTCATATATAGACAATACACCGAGTCACATATTACAAGAGTTTGGCATAAATGTTCCGCCTGGGTATAAAATGACGGTGACACCACATAACCTAATTTATTTTCCAATCAACTATGACGAAATAAGCACATTATCTATACGAATAGTTGATCAAAACAGTGATTTGGTGAACTTACATGGTGAAAACGTTTCGATTCGCATGCACATTTCGTTATAAGTTATACAAAAACTAGCTAAAGTCTTCAGCCAAGCATTACTAATTGTAAAGCTGTAAACAGGATAAGCTGTAAAAAATATCACTTATTTTGAAAAATCTTCGGGTATAATAAAAACATTGAACGAAATTTTAAACGTTCGAGAAAAGGTTTACTCAGGTGAGAGTATTTTAAGGAAAGAGTTTTTTATTTATTTATTGTATAATAAAACATTTAAACCAAAAGATTAAATTCGAATTACTACCCAAAAAATTTCGCTTAATTTTCAAGGAATTATTAGAAAAAATTCACCAAATGGACCTACAACTGATAATGTTACAACTTTTTTTTTAATGATTGATACAACTTGTAAACTTAAAACCGCTTTTTAAATGGTTTATACAAAGAAAACATCTATTTTTCTTAACTTTGAATAAGCTTTGTGGTTCTACCCAAGCACACATTTAAATATAAGTAATGATTATTTGTGAGCCACACTTTTTCGCTTACAAACAATGGTTATTTATGATAACACTCAGAAATAATAATTATTTTTGTCCAAATTCAATTAAAAATTAATATTTATTGCGGATCTGAAAAGGCAATCTAATAAGAAACAAAATGGTGTCTTTCATTTGGATACCCGAATACTATAAGTGAATGATTCTTTGATTCAAAAGTCTGGTTTGTTTTATTCGATATATGGTGTACAGTTAAGATAAAATAGTAGCTCCACTACGCCAGGGGCACTTGAATATTAATAATGATGACTTATAAGTCATAGCCTTTATAGGCAATCTTGTTAGTAACAAAATGTTAAATTTTATTTGGACTTTTTTTTTCAAAAAAAACAATGATTATTTCCGATCCCTGGTTTTATTTATTTGTTATATGGTTGTACAGTTGAAAAAAAATAACATCTTCACTACGCCCTAGGCACTTGTTTATCAATAAAAATGATTTGGTGCTAATTTTTTAAACGTTGTGTGTTGTATTGAAAACATTCACCCAAAAAAATCTTTAAGTCTATTAACCGCTTGAGGCTCGGTAACAAAACAAATATAACAAATGATGGCAAAGTTGAAATTGGTTAGAAGGGATCCTTTTTGTAAGTAAAAGTGCTCTAAAAAACATAAGTAAAAGAAAAACATAATACCACAACAACCATTTGTTAAGCAGGGTCCAAGCTAAGGAAAATGGTAATCTTTTTTAAGTAAGTCCAATATGATGTATACATTTGTCATGATCAAACCTAACAGTAAATATTAATAACAGAGTGATTCCTACCCAAAGCTGATTATAAAATGCGTTTAGAATGAGTCATAAGGCGAGAAAATCCGGTCAGGCAGGATCACACCATCAAGACAGCAAATAAATATAAATATTTACAGTCACATTTGGCAGAAGAAACCCCCAAAATCGACTGCAGGAGGTCATTGCAGATGAAACAGGACGCCAATCAAAGCTGTTGCCCTTTATTATGGGATTTTACCGACAGGAAGCAATACCACAACAGGGTTAAATCCACAGAACAGTTAAAGTGCTGTAGGAGATCCACTAGAGAATCCCAGTGGAAAGGAACATGCCGAGTGGGACTTCGTTCTCGACATGGACATCCTGCCGGTCGCGTCCTCGCAAGGAAAGTAAGATCTGGCCAAAAAATTTGGTTGCGTTGTACTAATATATTCTTTTAAGTAATATGAGCTGCGACGGCCTCTCCATTAGGACTCCGTACACCTCCACCACCAGCTAATTGGCAGCTTAAGCGGAGCTGGAGGACCCGCTGGCTTCTATAGGGAGGAGAAGCCATAGCCAGCCATGGCCAGGATGCTGGGCGACTTCCTCCGTTCCCAATCCGGCTCTTACTTTCTCAAGGCCCAATATTCCCATTGGGACTTGGAGCTGAACTGCGGTGGCGTGGGAAAGATTGGACGAAAAGGAAGCTTTAAACTACTAGTTTACATAAATAAAAACATTCGTTAAACATTTCATTTATTTTTATTTTTATTTCTTTGTGTACCAGCAGACTCCACCTTTTTTAATTTCTCCAATTAATTTGTTTTCCGTTTGACAACAAACCCAGCTTCTTTACAGTAAGACCATACTACATGCATTGCGGGTGAACTTTGAAAACTTCGGTCACACTACAAAGAATTAGATTTTTCGACTAGTGAAACTCTTAGCCGATCTGAGTACTAGGCTTTAGTTAGAAATGTACCTGGCCGTGTTTCCTGTATAACCACGTCGGCATACCTATGTTCATACCTATGTTCTTTGACTCCTTAAAGACTATTTCCTACGAATCCACGCTGCGCAGTTTTTTTTCGATGCGCGTACCGACCTCTTTTTGCTGGGCGACAAGTTTCTTTCATGAAGGTCCTGGCCTGTTCAGCGGCCAGCAGGTTCATCGGGGGTGTACCGTTCTGTATCGTCTATTTCGTCCTGAATGCACAGAAGATTCAAAGACCAGAACGGCGATGCGTCGAATTAAGGCAGCTGTTGTAGCTATGCCTTGCCGTGGCATTGCCGTTTAAGTCACGCTTGTTAGCAGTAGTCTGCTGTCTTGCTGCCTCGCCGACAATCGAGCGACCACACAATTTCAGTGCGATCCCCGAGAGGAGAGGTACATTTTTTAAAGCTCTTGATTTTGTTACTTGAATAAAATAGAACTTTAAATAAATAAAGCAGTTCTCATTAATTTAAGGGTCGGCTGTAACATTATTTTAAAAATCTGTGGTACCATCTGAAATATCCCGCTTTTGCATTTGAGAGTAATCGATAGTGTGGCCAGTTTTATGTAGGCTTGCAGGGCCACTTCAGGTGGGGAAGAAAGGAAGGCGAATAGCTCCCCTGGGGGATGATAAGAGAGGGGGAACTTGATCAGCTCTTAAGTTCCACAACCTTCCACCCCTGATTCAGATGTATCTCAACAAACACCAATATAGGAGAACTGTGTATGGAAAGGAGATCCACAGTGGATACGTGACTAGGCCATGAAAAATAAAAAGCAAAGCGAAAATATTGAACACCCCGAAAAAGCGTTACCAAGCAACGATTTTTTTATTTGCTTAAAAATGTTTTAATGAATGGTCTGATTTGGACCAATTTTGGAATGAAGATAATCAAAATAAAATGGCAGTTACACTTACAAAGTCAAAAATGTGGGCTTTAGATAGGGCTTGGCGTGGGCGTATGGGCCTTTGAGAGCGATAGAGTGCTAAAATATATTTCCGCTGGGCAAGAAGATCAGATCTACACAGTTATTATAGTTTCCGAGAACTTCGCGTTCATAAGGATAGACGGACATGACTAGACCGACTCGGCTAGTGATCCTGATCAGGAATATATATACTTTATAAAGTCGGAATCGCTTCGTTCTACCTGTTTCATACTTTCCAACAAATCTAGTATACCCTTTAACTCTGCGAGTAACGGGTAAATTTAAATTAGTCATCTTAAATAAAATATCTTCTTTCTGTCACCAGGGTGAAACCAATGAAAAACGTTTTGACAAGAAAATAAGGAAACAAGGAAAGATTCCAACGCCGAGCCGGCCCTTCCCGATCGATTTATATCGTTCCGAGTGTTATCAGTCCATATTGAACGCGGTTTCGCTCCAAGGCTTATGAGGCGTTTCAATGCTACGAGAAATGATGATGTCGAAAGATCCCCCACCAATTCCAAATGAACTGCCTTTGTTGAAAAACATACAAATTGAGACGAATAATTTTTCTGGCGCCCGGCTCCTGACTTTTGATTTAGTGTAAAAAGCAGCCTTTAACCCTCTGATGAGCCAGTATAGTTGACGAGCCGTTGGTAGGAGGAATTGGGGACCAGCATGAAGGAATAGGGTATGGTAATACGGGATTATTGCATCGGTGACTGGATGATGTAGCAAAATCGGATGTATTCCTTTGTTCCCCTGCTTTGAATTCTGGATACGCCTGAGATGAAGCTATGCCAAGTTGCTAAACTTGCAAAACGCTGCCAGATCCATCCACTGAATTGATATCAGTGCCTTTAAACGCCTCTCGGGTAAATCAGATGGATGGATGGACTCATAGTTTGTGGCTGCGCCGTCTGCTTGTAAAAAGGAAGGCCCGTTTTTCCACAATTGAAAATATATATTGACAATAGATCCGCATGATTCCGCAGATTATGCCCTTGCCCGCTGTTGGATTTGTGCTACCCTGTTGGTAACTAAAATGTTAAAGCTTCTCGTATCCAAGCAAGTGCTACTGTGGAGTAGCTTCAGCAGTGATATTTACAGAAAAACTTAATTTCTTTGGCGATATTTCATTATAGAAGCGTTACTCAGCTTTCTCGTTGATTTCGAGAATAAAAAAAGCGACGAAACAAACACTTAAAAGCTGAGAAATTTGCAAATTCATTTCGTAGTGCATTGCTTGCGGCAAGCACTCGTTCCAATCAATTTTTTTCTTTCACTCGTAGAGTAAAAGAGTATACTAGATTCGTTGGAAAGCAGAATCCGTGTGATCACTATAAATGCTAGAATGTTGGAATAAAGCATGCAGATTCCTGCGCAGCGCAAGTTTGTTTCGCCATAAAGCTAACACCCGTCTATCGCCCCAATTTTTAATATTTTGTAAAAATTTAAGAAAGATTTTGTTCCTATTATCAATACCCATCATCTACATGCCTAAAATTATTAAAATCGGACAATTTATTAAGTGGCTACATTCAAGCCATAATAAATTATAATTAGCAAACTCAATAGAGTGCGAGTGGGATAGGGATATATTCATACAGAAAATCTGCGTTCATACGGACAGACGGACATGGCTAGATCGACTCAGCTAGTGATCCTGATTAAAAATATATCAAGGTGGACGGCGGAACACGCAGTTCCGAAGCGCACCAGGAGAGTGTGCGAAGGCGACTACCATATACATATAGACGCAGAAATAAAAATCTGCAGTGATGGTCCGATCACAGTACCTAAAGGCCTTATACTAAAGTCATGTTTTAAATGTCGTTGGAAAGATACATTTAAGATCTACAAACTTTACTTTTACATTTTTGTTCTTACCAAAATGTTTGCTATATTAGAGATAAATATAATAAATTCGTAATGATTTTTCGGGATTTTTTTTAAAATGGTCAGGCGGTTTTGAAAACACCTTCAGAACCTGTAAATATTTAAGATTCCTCAACTTTTGTGTGAAGGCGACTGATGAACTTATAAGCTTTTTTATTAGTTATTGCAAAAGTAAAATGCGAAATTTCGTGTTGCTTTATGCTTGTAAACAATTTATTAGCGAAAGAGAGTACAGCAGGCGAGAGGAGAGTGCGTTTGTTGTCGAGATCAGAATTCGTACTGATTTTACAAAGCGACAGCCAATGCTGGGCCCAAGAATGCAAGTTCACAAAATTGAGATACCATTCGCGATACAATTAATATAAGAGATCGAATTAAGACGTTAATTAGCTGCTGCGGCTGCGTGACCCGACATACTCCCACCGTTGGAAGCCTGAGTTTTAACATCATCCTTAAGGGGTAGCAGACACAGCTTGATTACTGCTCGCTTTGTCACTCCTGATGCTGTCTTCAGAACGGCAACTCGAGCAACCCCATCTCCGCCGAACAGAAGCTCGATCACTCTGGCGAGGAGCCACTTAATGGGAGGCAAGTTTTCGTCCTTGACCAGTATTGACAAGTATTCTTCCTTCCATCGGGACCAAAATATCTGCTGCAAGTAGGCCACGCCTTGCCATCCATCCAAGCTATTGAAGTTAAGAGTTAAGTTAAGTCATATCCGGCTCGACGAAAGAGGAAGGCGAAGTACCATTCAAAAAATGTGCTTGGGTTAATACATCCAGATTAGCGGGGTTTTCTGAAATCGAGACTTATGGTCGAGAATTAACAACCTCCAAAATGTGACACACCAGGGTTTGCAACTCCTCAAAGGCTAAAACAGCAGTGCCACCAGCGCGGTAGATATGATGCTTAGCGATCTTCACAGCCGCTTCCCAAAGACCGCCAAAGTGTGGCGACCCAGGAGGAATAAAACACCTCAGCTAGGCAAAAGTCAAATGTAGCTCTCTGATGATCATTCCTGAGGGATAGGCGCCTTACTTTGAGCAGCTCATTGCCGCATCCTTCTTCTAGTGCATATAAATCGCTTGAGGCCATGTAGAAACGACACCGTAGAGAGATCCTTGATCAACTCCAAATGAATAGCCTTTGTGGCGAAACAAACGAAGACACACACTTAGCATTTTACTGGAGGCTTGCTTCGCACCTCTGACTTGTAGAGAAATGGCCCGCAAAAGTCAATGCCAGTGACTTCGAATGCATGAGATCCATCAAGTCGTTCCTTTGGAAGATGCGCCATTATATGCTCCGTTACTCGAGGCTTCATTCAAAAGCGTCTAGTACATTTGTTTACTGTCTTCATCACTTCATCACTGAAAATTCTTTGATGGGCAGCAAAAGAATTGGAAAATTTTGAACTGGCCACTATGTCTTCGAATGGAGATTTTATTAGTAGAATCCTCCAGCAATGATTGGGGTCGGCCAGTCAGCTTTAGGGCCACAAAGGAATTTTGGTCCATGAGCCCAGAGAGGAGACTCGTTGAGCTCAGCAGGAAAGGAAGCTCGGGAGAGAATGTCGTCAGGATTTAAAGAAGATGGAACATATCGCCAGTCCACTGACTCAGTTAGCTCTTGGATGGCAGCTACTCGATTCGCTACAGAAATATTGAATCTGGACGGCTCGTCTCGGATCCATGAAAGCGCAACAGCAGAGTCGCTCCAGCAGTACAACTTTCCCTCAAATGCACTCGTCCTGGCCACTTCTGCGATGAGCCTAGACAGGAGTTCAGCCCCACAAAGTTCCAGCTTGAGCACAGTGAGTGTTTTAAGGGGGCCACCCTTGACTTTGAGCATAGTAATTAAGATCCCCCGTTGCAAACGATGTAGACACAGGCACCATATGCTTCTTTGCTAGCATCACAAAATCCATGAATCTCACTCTCAGAGTTTGGAGAAAGAACCAGCCGAAAAAATGACGTATGCCTAATCTGCCCAAAACTCGTGCATATAGCACTCCATTCCGTGTTCTGTGACTCAGGAAGGCTTTCATCCCAGGATATCTTCTCCTTGCACAGTTGCTGAAGGAAAATTTTCGATTTTGTGATCACAGGTCCGGTAAATCCGCGCTATTGGAGACAGGACAGATCGCCTGCAGGGGCTTGATGCTGACTGTAAGACCGAAAAGGAAAACAATAGTTGGTCAGAAACTGGATCCCAAGCGAGAGCTAGGATTTTTGCCAAATCAGTGCCATCATCAAACTTCAAATAAGACTCCTTATCCTTGTCTGCAACTCCAACCAAAACAGCTGACACATTCGAACACCACTTTCTAAGCTTAAATTTTCCCTTGGCTAGAAGTTTTGATGCCTGATCCATAATGATGACTGCCTCTTCCTTGGATTTGGCTCCAGATATCAAATTATCCACCTAAAAATCGCGACTAATGACCTCAGCCCCAAGCGGAAACGCTGTATGCTCGTCTGCTGACAACTGATGCATAGCTCGGACAGCCAGAAATGATGCTGGCTTCGTGCCATAAGTAACGGTATCTAGCTTAATCACCCGCTTTTGTTCCTGGGGGGTATCCCGCCACGATTCAACTTTCTCTCTAGGGACAAGAATCTTCGATAAGCTTGTTGGTAGGACTCTCCCAAGAGATCTAGATTGAGTTTGGCAGGCAGACGAACAGAATAATACCCAGCTGGCAAACGATCGACGTGTCTTGCGAAATGTGCTGCACAGTCCAATTCTTTCTTAGTAGCGCGTATAGTTGGCTCGCCGCAGCTTTCCACTTCCCAAAATCGTCGATGAAGATCATCTTACCGATCGAAACTATTCTCTCTACTAGCGAGAGGTACATCTTGAGCCGACATTAAGGACGAGCCATTGGAAAGGCCATAATCTCCAGAAACAACGCAACCCAGACGCGTCTTTTGAATTAGTCCAGGTGAGAGCTTGATTTGGCCAACGCACAACATCTCGTAAAAGAGGCTGGCTCCGATTAAAAGGTCCACTCGCTGGGGAGTATAAACCTTGGATCAGCTTTAGGTATGTTCCAGTTGCCGATGTCGGCGTTGAAGCTAGGATGTCGCCCTGTTATGTTATGCAATCACCGCGGTAATGTTGGCTGAGTATTCGGAAGTTCGGGACTGAATCGTAATATTAACCGAGTGACAATCCGTCACAAAACTGGAATCTCCTATTCCAGTTACATATGCTGAAGATTTTATTTTCTTTCTTTGAAGCTGACTTGCGAATCAGGTCGTGAATAGATGCAGTTGGGAGCCCGAACTGAGTAGAGCTCGACAGGGAACGAAAACCCCGAAATCGCTAGCCGTTGCTAAGAGCATAATATTATTACTAAAATCTTGTGCAACAAGAGCAATCGAAAGGGAAGGCAGTGCAGAGGGTGAGGCAGAGGGAAGTGTTTCTTGAAGCTGTGCTCCTTCTTGTGAAGAAAAGGAAGCTAAGTTTCCCAGGTGAAGCAGGATGTGGTGCCTAGATCCGCATGAACGACGATTACTGGAATTGCATTGACTAACTTGATGCCCAACCTTAAGACAATTTATGCAAAGACCGAGCCGTTTCGCTAATTTTTCTAATTTTTCGACTTGTCATAAATTGGGTTACTTATTTGATTAACCTACAGGCCCACAGCCTTTCTCAAGTGCTTTTTCAAAGTCAAGAGATATAAATGAGGCGTGCCTTTTTTCTGAGAGGTCCTTGTTGATCAGAGAGTCTACATGTAGTAGACAGTCTGTCACAGATTTCCCCTTTTTAAACCCAACTTGACGACTGTTCAGAAGTTTGTTGGAAGTAACAAACCACCAGAGCCGTTTAGAGATGATTTTAACGCAAGTTCGTGAGATACATGGGTTAAGGGAAATGGGTCTATATGATTCAATAATGGTTTTGTCTTTGCTAGGTCTATGAATTGGGAATGTTGAACTATTATGCTTTTATATTAGTTAATGCTAAATTAAAAATTAAAAAAATTAAAAATTTCGGGTGTCTTTATGTTTGTTAACAATTTCTTAGCGATAAAGAGTACAGCAGGCGAGACGAGAGTGCATTTAATGTCGAGATCAGAATTCGTACTGATTTTACAAAGGGACAGCCAGCCGAATGCTGGCTGCAAGTACACAAAAATGAGCGAGCTAGATAGAGAGAGATACCTTTCGCGATGCAATAAATATAAGAGATCGAATTAAGACGTTAATTAGCTGCTGCGGCTGCGTGACCTGACAGCGTCCACTATAAATAGCCGCAGAAATAAAAATCTGCAGTGATGTTCCGATCACAGTACCTAAACGCCTAAAGTCATGTTTTAAATGTCGTTGGAAAGATAAACTTAAGATAAAAAACTTCAATTTTACATTATTATTCTAACCAAAATTTCTGCAATATTAGAGCTAAATATTATTAATTAGTATAAGTAATTAGTAAATTAATTTATATTAGCCACTTACACCGATTTTACTTTCAAATTTATGTAGGTATGGACAAAAAGCAATAAAACGCCAAAACACATTTTTGAAAAAGGTAATCTAGGAAGTAAAAACGCCCACAAGGGCGATTAGGAGTTCTGTAGGCAGTGTGGAGCGGCAGTTTTCTCTAGATGTCTACATCTCGCTCGCTCGCACTGCGCTCCGCTCTCCCTCTCCATCTCTCCCTTAAGTTTCCGCTCCGCTCTAGAGCGCTTTAGTTAAGCTAAGCTTAAGTAGTTTCAATATTCAAGTCGCGCATCAACCCGAAAGTATTTCCGTGTTTTTCGTATTTTCTTTCAGCGATCAAGCCACCCCCTTCCCCAAATTTTGGTCCAGTCGAACCGGATTTCACAATCTTTGGATTTTCCTGGCGTTTCCTTTATTTTGTTCAGTGGTTCGGACTGCTTCAGATAAGCTCCACAAATTATTATTATTGACCGGTCATACAACCAGTTTATCGAACCCTATTTCGACTAATTTTCTGTATATAATATTGTCTATTTAATTATATGCATTTAATATATGCATTTTATTTAACATAAAGTATATATATTTTTGATCAGGATCACTAGCCGTGTCGATCTGGCCTTGACCGTCTGTCTGTTCGTCCGGATGAACGCTGAGATCTCGGAAACTATAAGAACTAAGCTATTGGGATTAGGCATGCAGATTCCTGAGCTTCTTACGCAGCGCATAATGCCTAAATCTGTCTACCGCCAACATAACCATATATTGAGATCACGGGTAGGTGGCGCATTTCAATCTCGCCTTGCTACTTGCATATCTCCATTTCCCTTTGGTCCCTTTAGCTGAGTAACGGGTATCTGATAGTCGAGGTACTCGACTATAGCGTTCTTCCTTGTTTTTTACTGTGTTCCAGCTGCGTGCTTATATTTACATAAAAGAAAGTATATATAAGCTGTCGTAGAAGTTTGGTACGAAAGCCACCCGCGCATCAACAGTCATAATTATAATTTTTCCGCTACTGTTATGGCAATCAGTTAATGTCAACAAATCGCGGTGCCTAAGTAGTCTGCACATGTTGAAGTTTATCCCGTATCGTTGCTGACGTGGATAAAATAAAACTATTTTCCTCGCGTCGAAAAAATCCACTCAAATCACATAAGACCACTGAAAGCGTCGAAAAAACTGAGGAAAACGGCAAATGGCGGAAAACTCTACCTTGAGTCCAGAAAGCGTGATACTACAAAGCCAAGAACTAGAGGTGGACCAGGCCAGCTGTTGTCGCCATTCACGCTGCACGATCACACTACCGTTGAAGTATGACTGCTAAAAGAGGTCGTGTTGTAGCAGCTAGCTCATTTTTCGTCTAATATTGGGTGGGCAAGAAAGTCATGTCGTTTTTTTTAGTAATCGTTTTTAATCTAATTTATTTACGACTAATCGAGCACCAGGGTCACACTTTTTAGTATCGTTTTAAAGCTTATTGTCTTAGGTACTATCGACGAAAATTTGGTAATTATTCGATAACATTTGTGGAAGCTATAGCAAATTAAACATGGAGGACCAAAGTGAGCATTTTCGGCATATTTTGCTTTTTTACTTCCGAAAAGGAAAAAAAGCGGTCGAAGCTCGCGAAAAATTGTGCGAAGTGTATGGTAAAGATGCCATGAGTGATCGCCAATGTCAGCGCTGGTTTGCCAAATTCAGGCTTGGAGATTTTGGAGTTAAAGACGCCCCACGTTCTGGTCGACCATCGGCCGTTTTTGACGAACAAATTCAGGCTTTGCTGGATGAAAACCGGCGCTATTCAACGCGGGAGATGTCAGAGAAGCTCAGTGTGTCGCATACAACGGTTGAAAACCATTTGAAGAAACTTGGCTACGTAAGCAAGCTCGATGTTTGGGTTCCGCATAACTTAAAGGAAATTCACCTTACTAAGCGTATCAACATCTGCTATTCTCTGCTGCAACGGATTAAAAACGATCCTTTTTTGAAGCGGATCATTACTGGCGACGAAAAGTGGGTTGTTTACAATAATGTCCAACGAAAAAGATCATGGAGCAAGAAAGATGAGCCAGCCCAAGCCACATCAAAGGCCGATATCCATCAGAGGAAAGTTATGCTGTCTGTTTGGTGGAATTAGAAGGGTGTAGTGCACTTTGAGCTGCTGGGACGGAATGAAACCATCAATTCAGATGTGTACTGTCGCCAGCTATCCAATTTGGCGGAAAAAATTAAAGAAAAGGAGCCGGCACTAGCTAATCGCAAGGGTATAGTCTTTCACCATGACAACGCTAGGCCCCACACATCTTTGGTCACTCGGCAAAAATTAACGGAGCTGAATTGGGAAGTGCTACCACATCCACCTTATAGTCCGGACTTAGCACCTTCAGATTACCATTTGTTTCGCTCTCTTCAAAACTCTTTGAATGGTAAAAACTTTGATTCAGATGAGGCTGTCGAAAACCACTTGTCTCGATTCTTTGCTGGAAAAGACCAAAAGTTCTTCGAGCGCGGAATTATGCAGCTGCCCGAGAGATGGTCATTAGTGGTCGAACAAAACGGCCAATACATAATTGATTAATTATAAGTCCTGATATAAATAAATCATCTTTGAAAATATTGAAAAAAAACGACATGACTTTCTTGCCAACCCAATATATCCATTTTTAAATTCTAACTACCTATACATGCCACCACCAGCAAAGAGAACCAAGGAAAAAACTTCTACTGAGCTAAGTCCTCCAGCAGATGGGCCTTGGAAAAGAATTTCAGAAGTTTGCTGAACAAACGGACTTTTTTAAAGCCAATATGGCTGAACTGTAGAATCGCATCACGACGTTATTAACAGTGATATGTCGGAACTCATGAAAAGAGTCTAGCGTTTGAAGAGTGAGGTCGCGGAAACTCGGGCCTTGCGAGACCAAGTCAATCGCCTAAAGTCTGCATCTGAGTTGTAGCTGTACCATTTAATCAAGGCGAAGATGTGAGGGATTGTTTCACATCCTTTGCTTTAACTTTAAAGTTACTCCTACCCCAAGAATTCGAGATATCTTCCGGATAAAACCCCCTAGAAACGGTCGTTCTGTAGTTGACCCTATAATAATGATCAAGTTCGATAGACCTGAAGACAAGGTTAACCCGATGCGTAACGTGGATGCACTTCGGCGTGAAACGAAAAGCCAGCTTTCTCTATGTTACGTTGGTATAGATTCGCCCACGCCAATCTTTCTAAACGAACAGTTGACTAAAACAAACTACGAGATTTTTAAAGCAGCCATGCACATTAAGCGTCGTCGAGCAACAGTCCACTTAAAGAAGACGGGCAGTGATGAGGTCCTATACATTGAGAACATGAAGGCCCTTAACGACATTAATCCTGATCTGCTAAAAACACCTAATTTATTTCGTTATTGCAGCTCATAAATGTTCTAAATGTTCATTTTAAGGTACTATTTGTTCTACTTATATTTACTTTCAACTGCAATTCGTCGTACTCTTGATATATGTCTGTCATAAGCGCGCAAAGCCTGACTATTAAGATCGATGAGTACCTATTCGAAAAATCAAAAGTCGATATCATCGGTGTTTCCGAAACATCCGATATTACAAACAATTAAACAATTTAAATGTAAAGTTTTGTGTCAGCAAACGTCAGAGTGCAATAGAATACTTACTTGTAGAAGTACTAGGAACAAATTCTCAAAACATTATTATTGGCTGGGCCTATACCCAAATCTACTTGCCAATCTGACTGCCCTAACATGGACTTATACAAATTTTGTTATAAACGGAGATTTCAACAGTGATCTTTTAGCTGAATCTAGTCTCTGCACAGAACTATTATCACTTGGAATTCAGCCAGCAAATGTCACAGCCTTGTCAAAATCCTCACAACCCTTGACGCATTTTTTGGGGATGACGCAAGTAAAATCCTTTTATATGACAAGGTATCTGTACAAGTTTACTCGCGGCATGATCTTATATACAAGACGTATAGCATAGAATTAGGCGCTGAGGAAAACTCCATAACTTATCAGGCCTTAAAAGATATAAACTATACGCTACTGGACTCAGAATTTAACTCTTTTAGCTGGCAAGCATTGTATACAATTCCCGATGATGATTCACAGATAGAGTTCTTTAACAGTAATATTGAGCTTCTATACAACAAATATGTACCTCTCAGGACAAAAAAAATTAAGCCGAAGAAGAAACCATGGATAAGCATGGAAATAAAAAATACTATGAATGCGTGTTCAAACTCAACGATATTCCGCTATTCGCACTCCACATATGTACATTGTACATACATAGGCACATCTTCGTTTTCTCCAGCGCACAGTGGGTCAAGGGCTAACAATAGATGCTAGTTTCAAACAAGCAAAAATAAAAACATAATTAAAAAAAACCCAAAATTCTTGCCTATCTAAGCGCCAGTGTGACCAGACTTCGATTGGTTCCTAAATTCCAATTTATTTCTTGCCCGAATCCCTTTCTTACTTGCTTTATCAGCAAAATCCGCTCTAAAACAATTTATTGCCACAGTCGACTCCCTGACACAGTTTGAGGCCAGTATAAACGTTTCAGGTGCCTCCACGCCAACTTTATCCGCCTGTAAAGTCCGTTGCGATCATTTCAATTCCTTCTGGAAAATGGTAAAAGGAGGATATTTCATATGATGCTCCAAATAAGTTGGTGGTGGTTGGGTTTGATTAATTTAATTTAATGGAAATACCAAACAATGCGTCTTCGCTCTTCGAGGTTCAAATCTTAACTGTTGTTTATTTGACAATTCGGTTATAAGTTAATACAGAATTCGCTGACGGTGCTGTTGGCATGTGGTTGGGGAACCGTTGAGTAAGCAGGCGATGCAGATCACACTTAGCGTCAATATACGAACTAGAGTATACGTTGTTGCCATGTGTATTGTTGTCCACAGTTGCACCCTGTCGATTTCCATATTAGTTTTGATATCCTCCATTTTTAGTTCGTGGATTCCCAATTCCTTCGTTGTTCTATTCTTTAAAGTTTCGATTTTGGGAATCTCTACCTTTGGATTTTCTGCATTCAAGCGTTCTACTGCTACGTATCGCACGTTTTTGACTGTCACCTTGCAACGCTTATCATTAACGCTTATCAACGCCGAGCCATCGATTGTCCTTTTCGGACCGCAGATTGATTGTACACTGACTTTTTCGCCGTTAAACACCGCAATATGACCTGGCTCCGGCTCGAACATCTCCTGAAATCCTGTGTCCTCCGTTTCGCACTCTACCGCTTCTCCGACTATTACGTTCCTCAGGCACCTTTTACCTCCGTCATTTATATTTTGCTGCTTTCGTGTAATGACAAAATTGATTCTTAAAATAGGCTAACAATTTTGGTGTTACTACAAATTCCGTCTTATTTAAAGGTAGAGGTAGAATTCTTTTGAAGATATACATTTATTTTTCAAATATTGGAAGTACCAATGAGAATATAATATCTGTCCCATTCATATACATTATACAGCCTCCCTTCTCCGGAAGCTTTCCCTAGGCGAGATCGGAGAACGCGCCCCGGGTGACGGGGTCTGCTTTCCCATCTTCGGGAATTCCTGCAGTTGACGGGGTCGATCCTGACCTTTTCCTTTTCCCCCCTCCTTTAGAACGACCCTAAAGTAGTCTTCGTCCGTTATCCTGTCTGTCTTGAAATAGAAACATTTTCTGTGAAGCGACCTTGGCGTGACCAAGTTTCATCCCAGCTCTAGTACTACTTTAAAGAATGGCGCCCGAACATGGACTAGATAGGATATGTTAAGGATAATTCCATCCATCGTGGCTAAAAGCACCATCAGTAAAAAAATTCGGAGTCGAAAGAAAAAAGGTTAGGGTCGGAAATCCAGGGAAGCATCAGTTGGTAGGCCAGTTTTGCTCTTTTAAAAAGCAAGGAAAATAGTATGAAGAAGAAACGGGAAAAGGTACAGCCGCGACGTACAGTCAGATCCGACGACGAGAGCACGTGACACACGAAGCCGAACCGACACGAAGTTACGAACAACCCGACACGAAGTTGCGCTAGAAACAACGACAAAAGTACACGAAGCAAAGAAAAAAAATAAAAGGACACAATACAAAGTCGACGCCGCAGCCGCCATCCGGTACAAAAAAAAAGAAACATAGTTTTCTATCCCTGTCGCACACATGGTTTCTCTTACCAAGTAGGAAGCCCGAAGCCAGCCGACTTCAAGTACATAAACCGTCGTCCCCACGAATCGAGATCATTCGATTCCTATCGCTACGAGAGCGAACATAATCTTGCTGCATCGCTACAAGGACACGCCTCAAGGATCACTGCGAGGATACACCAGGACCTGCTGAATCGCTACAAGGACACGCCTCAAGGATCACTGCAAGGATACACCAGGACCTGCTGCATCGCGACAAGGACACGCCTCAAGGATATTAACTAAATCGCTACCAGGATCCTAAAGGACGCAACGCTTTAGGGATACAACCTTCAACTCTCGCTCTGAAAACGCGCATTCTGATCCGCCTTCGCGAAACCACATCAGGATACGCGTCGATCACTACTCATTTTCCTAGGCACGCCTACGAAGCCACCCACCCCGTCGGCATCCAACGCGGTGAGCCCTCGCTTCCAACGGTAAAATGGGTGTTACCTGGATATCATATCGGAAGAAGCACGAACTCGACGCAATCCTACTCGAGCTTGGCCTCGAACTCACCGGTACGGTCGAGGAGCAACGATCCCGGCTCTACGCGTTCGTACGGCAACCTGGACTCCCGGACGCGGTCCGGCCACGGCTCGGAGAAATGGAGCTAAAGTATGGAAATTCCCCATCCGGGGACTCCAAGCCATCGTCGCCGTTACCTCCGGATTTCGAGTCGAGCGTCGGCACGGCATCTACGCACACGATTGCTCCGGCCGCGGGCCACACCCTAACGGTGCCACGCAATACGTCGCCAGCACCACGCGGGATACCAGGATCACCACGCGGCACAACCTCCCAGTTCGACGCGGCCGTGTGCTCCATGTTGGTCGACAAAATGACCAAGTGGGGATTGTCTTTCGACGGCACGTCAGTCCCGCTCAGCTTCGTTGAACACATGGAGGAACGGGCGAATACCTACCGCATCGACCAGAAATATTTGTCCCACGCTATTGTCGTAGTCTTGACTGGCCGAGCCGAGAGCTGGTTTCGCACCAGTGGACTCCAGGGTCCTGGACAGAGGTCCGTCGGAAATTTCTGGATTTCTTTTTACCGCCCAGGTATTATCAACGGCTCGACGACGAAATCCGCTCGCATTTCCAAGGGGCGAACGAACCGTTCAAGGAACACCTCGTCGATCTTCGCCTTCAGATGCGCTGCGCTGGATTCTCACCAGAAGAAGAGTAGGAGCGTGTGTGTGAAAACATGCTACCAGAGTTAGAGCTGCAAAAAAATCGATGGTACCATCGATATTATCGATGGTTGGCCGCCGGTGACCGACTTCGATATTTTTCAGACTATCACGATAGTTTATCAAAAAATTCCCATCACTTGGATTTCGAACTAATAAGAAGGAACGCACATTTTGCATACGGAAAATTTAATATACTCGTATACTAATTTTCTCTCGTATTCGACAGATATATTCAAATTCTTGTGGTTCCGGTGTTGTGGTTCCTTAAAAATGGATGACGGTGCAAAAAGTAAGTGGATAACAAAGATATAAAGAGACTAAATTCACATATATTCTTCATGAAACTATAGGTGGAGACGAGGATGTGGAGGACGTGAAGCAGTCGCTAAAAAAGGTCAACAGACTTGGAAGTTCGGTGTGGGATCTCTTTGAGAAGGGCAAAGATAAAAAGACAGCCAAACGCCGTATATGCAAGAAGGTGTACAAGACAAGTGGAAACACCAGCAACCTTGCTGATCATCTCAAGAGATTCCACCCGACCCAAAATCAGTATCAGCCAGCACAAGCGACCGTCAAAATTTTTTTTACAAATGATGAGTACGACAGCAAGTCTTTGCGAAAAGCAAGCCTTGACACGGCGTTGATGCAGATGATTGCCAAGGATATTCAACCGTTTTCTATTGTAGATGACCAAGGGTTTAGGAACTTCGTGAAAGTGTTGGATCCGCGCTGTACTTTGCCGTGACGCACGACTTTGCAAAACGTACAACTGCAAAACATTTACTCGGAGATGACTGTAAAACTGCAGACCATTCTTGTTAATGTCGATCAGTGCGCAATTACAATGGACTGCTGGACAAGCAAGGCCAACACAGGTTATTTGACCATTACGGTGCACTTCATTGACGAAAAGTTCCAGCTGAGATCGGCAGTGTTGTCAACGCAGCCACTCCTATGTGCAACAAACCATTCTGCTGACAACATCGCATCATCATTGCGCGCAGAACTGATTAACTGGAATCTGTTGCCAAAAGTTTGCGCCATATTATCAAATAATGCTAGCAGCATGATAAAGGCATGTGAGCTGCTCGAAAAGAGACATCTGCCGTGCTATGCGCATTGCCTAAACCTCGTTGCACAGAACTCGCTTTCTATAAAATCAATTCAAACTATTTTGACTAAATGCAAACGTGTCACATTTTTCAAATTCAGCTCTATCGCCTACGAGAAGTTTAAGAAAGCGTAAGGAGTCGACAATCCGTACAGCTTAATTCAAGAGGTATGTACCCGCTGGAACAGCGCGTTCAAAATGGTAGAGCGCATACTGTTGACCAAGGAGTATATTTCTCCCGTTCTTGTAAGCTTGTCCAAGGCGCCGGAGCCCCTGACAGCAGACGATCTTGCGGTCTTGGAGGATATAAAGTACTTACTGGCTCCTTTCGATGAAGTTACAACTCAATTATCTTCGAGTACAAAAGTTACTGTATCATGCGTAATACCCACATCGAATGGACTTGTGCAGAGTTTGTACGAAAAAAGAGAGCAGTTAAGAACAAAAGAAGGCGAAGAACTGTGCGCACTTTTAATTGAGAAGTGTAAGAAACGACTGTTTCCCTTTGAAGAAAGGTCCTCCCCTCGTTTGGCTACAATTTTAGACCCTCGGTTTAAGAAAGAGGGTTTCAGGTCCCACTTTAATGCGGAGCAAGCCGTATCTATACTTGAAAAAAACATTTCTTCTCCCCATACCAACAAGGAACCCATTTTAACCACCGAACCACCGGAACCACCAAAGCCGAACTCTTCGCTACTCAATTTTGTAAAAAAAAATATAGAATTGAAACAGAGGTCCAACAAAGTTGAGTCCATAATACAGATAAGGCAGTATTTCGAGAAAATGAACATTGATGAAAATCAGGACCCATTGGAGTATTGGAAGGTAAGTTAATAAAAGGTTTAAGTATTATTCTTTAAAATTTTTATAACTGCAGCAACATGAATTAGAGATGCCCCAACTGGCTATAAGCGCTAAGCAGGGGCTCTGCATTCCGGCAACCTCGACGGAATCGAAAAGGATGTTTTCCAAGGCGGGCCTAACAATCTCTGATCGACGGGCGTCACTGAAGCCAAAAACCGTTAACAAAATGTTATTTGTTAACAAAAATTGGGTTTTAACCAAAGAAATGTGATTTAATTTCTCCTTCCAAATATGTACTAAAAAAGATCAAACTTGAATTTAAACTAATTGCGTTTTTAATTGTCAATAATTGAAAATGGAAATTTCCATAATTGCTCAACTTTCATAAAATAATTTTTTTCTTAAGGAATACCCCTATTATATTGCTTTTACATGAATACCCTTAATGTTTATATTTGAGTGATATTATCGCGATAGTATCGAGGTTTAGTCCACAAACTATCAAAACTATCGATGGGGCTACCATCGATGTTTTTGCAGCTCTAACCTGAGTACCAGATATTCAAGCGCCCCCAAGACTTTCGGACGTTGACCGAACTCACCCACCTGGTTGTCGCCCGTAGCCGAGGAGGCCGGACTAGCCGAGGATATATGGACACCGAGAACGCATCTGATCGCGCCCGCGGAATGTACCTAATGACGCCATCAGACAGAACGTTGCACGGAACCAGGGTCAGCGGCCCCGAGCCTCGGGAGAAGCGATTGATGTCAGCACCTCCTGCCGAAACTGCGGCCAGGCTGTTCACTACGCTACGGAATGCCGGAATCCCAGAGTAATCTTTTGCTGGGACTGCGGCCGACGCGATCTGCGGACCATCGACTGCTGTCGGAAACAAGGATCGGAAAACGGGCAAGGGCCTCGAGTATCCGGGAGTTATCCGAGGAACCCACCGATCCCACAGAGACAGTAACCAACCCATTCGTACGGGATCAGGGTCACGGTCGATGGGCACTCCCTCAGCGCTATATTGGATACGGGGGCCTCGCACAGCTTCGTAAACAAACGCCTAGCGAGGAAGTTAGACAACGGGAGAAATCTTCGAACCATACGCTCTCAGGTGAAATTAGCCGAAGAAACCGGTAGGGAACTGACACGGGCCCTGAGGGCAGCAGTCCAATTAGGAGAAGCAAGGGTCATCATTTCCATCCTCATCATGCCGGACGTACTGGATGACCTTCTTCTAGACATGGATTTCTTATGCAGCAGCGGAGCAACGCTTCAATGTGGAGGCCAGGCCCTTACACTGCGGCCCTCCGCCAGAACCAGATCCGTGGCGCCCCGCGAAACGAACCCAGACCTCGCACGGACGCAACCAGAGCAGCAGGAGAACCACGACGAAGCCGTCGCACGGACACCAACAGAGCAGCAGGAGAACTACGGCAACACAGACAATACAAAGCTCCACAAGTACCGCAAGAAAACCATCGACAAACCGCTCCTAGGGCACGTACAGAGAACCGCCAGCGCACAACCCCACGGGTACCGCCCGGTAACTACAGGGCGCGTCCAAGCCGTAGGAACCCGGCAGCTCCGATCACTGACGTGGAACTGGGAGCAACCACGACCTGGGCCACAGCGTTACCCGCTCCTGACGCTTCAGCCGTCCAAACCCTTTTCGCCGCGCGGCAAGGAATCCGGCTATGAGAGCGGACCTTAAAAATGGGTACTGGCAGATTCCAGTAGCGCCCGCCAGCCGTGAGTACACCGCATTCACAGTTCCAGGCCGGGGCTTATTTCACTGGAAGGTTACATTTGGCACCGGTAACCTCTCAGCGAGTCCTGGATACTGTCATCTGCCCGGACATGGAACCGCATGCTTTCGCATAATTAGACGATATCATCGTAATCGGGACCACACTCAAGGAGCATGTCCGGTTGAATCGAGACAAGTGCCAGTTTTTCCAGCGAAGCTTGAGGTACCTAGGCCACGTTATCAGCGAAGCCGGGATACAAACCGACCCTGATAAGGTCGCAGCCATCCGAGAACTGACACCGCCGACGAACCTAAGGGAGCTTCACCGATGTCTTGGGATATCTTCCTGGTACCGTCGCTTCGTTCCCAACTTTGCGGACGTAGTCGAGCCGATGACATCTCTACTTAAGAAGGATCGGAAATGGGAGTGGACAAAGAAGCAGGAGCAGGCCTTTCAAGGATTGAAGACTTTGCTGACCGAGGCTCCGATCTTAGCAAGTCCAGACTTCGAGGCGAAGTTCGTGATTCAAACCGACGCGAGTGAATATGGTGTAGGGGCAGTACTTACCCAATCCATCAACTGGCAAGAACGGGTGATCGCGTATGCCAGCCGCCGGCTGAGCACGGCGGAGCGCAACTATTCCGTGACGGAGAAAGAGTGCCGGGCGATCGTGTGGGCCGTCCGCAAGATGCGCTGCTACGTCGAGGGATACCGCTTTGAGGTACTCACCGACCACCACTCGCTAAAGTGGCTGAATTCGATCGACAACCACACGGGCAGGATCGCTATCGATATCAACTACCGCTGCCCTATCACGCCAACCTCTGGTAACGAATTAGCAAGTGCAGATACAAGGCAACAAGTGCCAGTGGATAAACAAAATGCTACGACGAATGCGGCAGGAGCCCGCCAAGTTTCCAGACTTTCGAGAGGATAACGGACAACTCTATCGGCGCATTGGTCTGCGCCCGGAAGAGGAAGAATACACGCCTTGAAAACTATGCCTAGAAACGCAATACCGCCGGAGAGTGCTGGAGGACTGCCACGATCATCCCACTTCTGGACACCTAGGAGTCCGCAAGACAAGCACACTGGAGGCTCAACAGTACTACTGGCCGGGATTGTTCCGAGAAGTGGCCCACTACGTATGAAGATGTCCTAGTTGTCAGAGGTTTAAGGTGAGTCAGGAGAAGCCAGCCGGAAAGATGTTTACGCGGCAAGTCGACGAACCGTTCCACGTTTTGTATGCCGACTTTGTTGTGCCATTACCACGTTGAGCCTCTTCGGGACCCCGAGGACCTTCATCTGTGATAATGGAACACAATTCACGATCCGAGCATTTCAAGCATTTTGCAAGTCCCTGGGAACGGAGTTACAGCACACCGCACCCTACACGCCACATCAGAGTCCAAGGAACGGGCGAATCGAACCGTGAAGGCGATGATAGCACAGTATCTCGGAGACACACCGCAGAGCAGCTGGGACCACCTGCTCCCGGAGATCTCGCTGGCCGTAAAGAGCAGCGTGTCGGACACCACGGGATTTAGCCCGGCTTTTCTCGTGCAAGGGCGGGAGCCGCGTCTACCCAACGCTCTGCATTCCGAAGTTACGCAGGGAAGAGGAACTGCGCAGGTCCCACCTACAGAGAGGAGGGAGCAGCTCCATAACATCTTCAAGGTCGCCAGGGAAACGCGGAACGAGCCACAGCGGAGCAGGGCAGACACTAACTGCGGCGACGGGTGTGGAAACCACCACTAGGATCGCTGGTACTAGTACGCCGCCACGCCTTGTCAAACGCCGCCGAGGGTTTTGCCGAGTCATAAAATTTCCGTCCCCAAATATCGTCAGCTTACAGATCCCAGGAAGCCGACGCTGCCGCACCGCCAGTTTAAGAAACCTGAAACCATATCACCAGGATGAGGACGACGACGACCACGACAGGGACCATGAGTCAGAAAGAGTCGGCGAAACCGCAAACAACCAGGATGACCACCACAGTCGTGCCCCGTCCGAGGAGACCAGGGTGTCTTGGGGGTCACTTGCCGATGAGCGCACTCGTCCAGCGTCCCCACCCCCCCATTGGGGGAGCCGACCACCCGGTCGGCTCTCCTCGACCCGGGCACAATCACCAAAAATCCAGCATCCGCTAAAATTAACACCTGGACGACCGAGGAATACAGGAGACGAGGCTGGGAGCCGCTCTCCGCACGACAAGCACCCAGAAAGTACTCACGTTATACATTCTCCACAGCTCAAAATCCGATTATCAAGAGTCCATTTCAAGATACATTAGAGGAAGAGAGTTTGATAATGCCACAACCGACATCGAATTGTAAACGTAGTCACCAGCATGGTCGATGATCCGCCAACGCGCGCCGATCCTCGGAGACATACCTACACCTACACACCTACGAGGCACCACAGGCCGTCATCGGGCGATCACCGCCACCGCTCGTCCCGATCGCTGACGAGATTGTATCTTGGCCAACCCACACGCACAGCGAAGAACCACCGACCGCCCTCGCGACCCACACGGGCAGTAACGCACCATCGAGCGCAGCCACAACCCGCATCCACAGCGAAGCTCCACTGGCGGTAATCTTGTCCTGGCCGCCGCCGCTGATAGCGATCGTCGCCAGACCTGAGCGCTCGCCTCCAATCAGCCCTTCCTGGTGCGAGGGGATGTTCCACGAGGACATGATGGGAGCACTGCTGGAGGACGAAGAAGTGTCCATCACCCTACGATTCGGGACCTCCCACATCGAGGCGAACCCTCCGCGTCGTGACAACGAGGATTCGGTACCGACGCCGGTTCGCCGAACCGACAGAACATCTCGGAAAGGGTGGTCGTCGAGGTAAGCTCCGGGGACGAAGACTCGAGACCGCTCGCCGAGTATGCCATCCTCATCCCAGACGAGGGGGGCTACGTGACGAGGAAAATACCCTCCCACCGCTCAGGTTCGAGACACCGCCACCGACGTATGAAGAGTTGTTCAGAACAGGGACAGACCCTATCATACTATGAATGCGTGCTTAAACTCAACGCTATTCCGCTATTCGCACCCCACATGTACATTGTACATACATACGCACTTCTTCGTCCAGGGCTAACAATAGATGCTAATTTCAAACAAGCAAAGATAAAGTCATAATAAAAAAAAATCCCAATATTCTTGCCTATCGGAGCGCCAGAATGATCAGGCTTCGATTGGTTCTTAAATTCCAATTTATTTCTTGCCCGTATCCTTTTCTTACTTGCTTTATCAGCGAAATCCGCTCTAAAACAATTTATTGCCACAGTCGACTGCCTGAGAAAGTTTGAGTTAAGTATAAACGTTCTAGATGCCTCCACTCCAACTTTATCCGCCTGTAAAGTCCGTCGCGATCATTTAAATTCCTTCTGGCAAATGGTAAAAGGAGGATATTTCGTATGCTGCGATTGCGTTCTGGCGGCAGGCAAGTGAGTTACCAATTAAGTTGGTGGTGGTTGGGTTTGATTAATTTAATTTAATTGAAATACCAAACAATGCGTCTTCGCTCTTCGAGGTTCATATCTTAACTGTTGTTTATTTGACAATTCGGTTATAAGTTAATACATAATTCGCTGACGTTGCTGTTGGCATGTGGTGGGGGAACCGTTGAGTAAGCAGGCGATGCAGATCACACTTAGCGTCAATATACGAACTAGAGTATACGTTGTTGCCATGTGTATTGTTGTCCACAGTTGCACCCTGTCGATTTCTATATTAGTTTTGATATCCTCCATTTTTAGTTCGTGGATTCCCAATTCCTTCGTTGTTCTATTCTTTAAAGTTTTTGATTTTGGGAAACTCTACCTTTGGATTTTCTGCATTCAAGCGTTCTACTGCTACGTATCGCACGTTTTTGACTGTCACCTTGCAACGCTTATCATTAACGCTTATCAACGCCGAGCCATCGATTGTCCTTTTCGGTGCCGCAGATTGATTGTACTCGTACATTTTCGCCGTTAAACATCGCAATATGACCTTCCTCGGCTAGAATATCTCACAGTGAAATCTTGTCCTTCGTTTCGCTCTCCGCCGCTTCTCCGACTGTTAGATTCCTCAGGCACCTCTCACCTGCGTCATTTATATTTTCATTCTTTTTACATAAATATAGATCTCTAACTCTGACATGCTTTCGTGCAATAATAAAATTCCTTCTTGATTCATCGAAATCGATTTAGCGCCGCTTGTGAACAGTTGTGTTTACTCTTGTGCTCTGAGTTTTTGTCTTATTCAGTCATTTTTTGCG
Source organism: Drosophila suzukii (assembly GCF_043229965.1). Lineage (NCBI taxonomy): Eukaryota > Metazoa > Arthropoda > Insecta > Diptera > Drosophilidae > Drosophila > Drosophila suzukii. The sequence goes on along the minus strand of NW_027255939.1, from coordinate 2,676,095 downwards.
AGTGTCTTGTGTTTGATTATTAACAAAGCTTAGCCTAACAATTGTGTTAGTGTTTTTAAATAGATCTCCCAATAAACGGGTACGTGGTTATAGTTATTTTAACATTTCTATTAGATTTGTTTAATCTCCTTGCTATGTTGAAGAAATTTACACTCTTTAAGCTTGCTAAAACTCTTTTATTCCCTCTCTATCTCCCGCTCTATATTATAACTGTAATTTAAACTCTCTCTGAACCTGCTGAACTTCTGGTAGAATTTTGGTGTGCTATTCTCTTATTCTCTCTCTCTTTACATTGTAACTGTTCGTGCGTAAAGTTGTTAGTGTCCCACAAGCCACGCCCAGCCGATAGACGATTTATTCTTTGATTGAATATGCAACCTCGCGCTCTTAATTTTTTCGAGTTTTGTGCCTTTATGGTTTTGAAATTTGATCCCAGTGCCAAATTTACTTGAGGTATTTTTCATATTTTTGTAAGGAGTTGAATAACTCCCCACAAATAGAAGCAGCAGCAGATGGCCGGCCGCTTACCATATACGCGGCGAATCCGCGTAGTAACGGCGCGGCGAGGAGAACGAGAGAGTTTGGAGACCAAGGGTGGAGATCGATAGAGTTTGGAGACCAACGAAGGAGAGCGAGAGAGTTTGGAGACCAATGAAGGAGAGCGAGAGAGTTTGGAGACCAAGGATGGAGATCGAGAGAGAATGGAGACTTCGCGGGCAGAGCAAGAGTGCCGTGTGCAAAAGCGGATAACGGAACTCCACCGGACCTTGGACTCTCCCGTGAACTTTGGACCGGGAGAAGAAGTGCCACATCTCGGCAGTGGAGTGGCACACAGGCGTGCCACAAACATCATGGGAATCAGCGGGACGGCAGCTGTGGGCAGAGCATCGGTTGGAAGCGGAACGTGAAGGACAAGAGGGTCAACCAGGAGGCACGAACTTTGGACCCGGAGTGGAGAGATCCAGCGGGCCGTGCGCAAAAGGGAAATAACGGTTCCCGGAGGCCCTATATAAGGCCGCAGAGCGCTGGCAGCTGGATCAGTCGATCACAAGGAGTCAAACCGTCAAGATCACTCAGATACCAAAGTGAACAATCAAACAACCAGATAATCTACAAGGGAACAACAGCAAGTCGAGTCGCCAGAGAAGCAGCGCCGTGGGAGCCTTCGAGGAGCGAGATTGCTACGTCGAGACGTTCGGGATTGGGATACCAGGAATCTCCGAATTGAGACGCAGGTAGCTGAGATCCAGAGGGCATCACACGGCTAGGTCAAGGCGGTCGATTAACCCTGTCCACAAAGTCCTGGCGTTACGCCTGGAAAGAGTATAACAAGCCAGAAGGGAGAGCAGTCGATCGGTACGGTCTCGAGTGGAACTATCCAGGAGAGCCCTACGGATTCGACTTGCGAGGTCACGGAGCGGCGTGCCCGAACCCCGAGTATAACAAGCCAAAAGGGAGAGCGGTCGATCGGTACGGTCTCGAGTGGAATTATCCAGGAGAGCCCTACGGATTCGACTTGCGAGGTCCCGGAGCGGCGTGCCCGAACCCCGAGTACCAAAAGCCACGCGGAAACGTCCCGGACAAAAAGCAAAAGGGTGAGGCTAGGGTGGAACGTTCGTTTACACTAGGCGTGGAAGCGAAGTAAGGCGCGAGGCAGCTTCCTGGCGTTCCGCCTTGACTGTCCGCGCGGGCTGAGCAGAAACCCCAGTGGGACCATCCGGGACAGAGCAAGGGACAGGCGGCGGTGTGTCGAAAGGAGCGATCCTGGAGAGCGCAGCTTCTGTTCACCCTAGTCTGAGATCGGTGACGCTTCCCTAAGCCCGTACGGCCGATACCCCTCGCGTGTCCGAGTCGGTACCAGCAGTCACCAAGTCACGCGTGAGAAGCGAACAGCGAGCGAGCGTCTTCAGGGAGCTGTGAGGATCTTCAGGGAGCGGCGAGGATCTTCAGGGAGCTGCGAGTATCTTCGGGGAGCTACAGGACTGGAGCACCGAGTCATCAAGGCGAGAGGTCGTCGAGTCAATCAGGACCGTCGGAAGCACCGAAGGTCACAAGCAACGAGTCAAGGCCAACCAAGCGACTAAGACACTTGTAATAATATACCCGCAATAAACCCAATACGAACCCGTGAATTCTGTGCTTTCTCACTGAGCTACTGGGCGGTCACGTTAATATAAATTTGGTGGGACGAACACACAATATAATGAGCTAGCCGCACGAATCTCGTAGCGAGCAGACCATAAAAAATCAGTTCGTTACATCTGGCGCCCAACGTGATTGTCCCAGCAGTGAAAGCAATTTAAACAGAATGGGGAAGAAGTGGATCTACCGGCTTAAAAAGGAGGATTTCGCCAATGTCGCACAGAGGCTTAATGTCACCCTGGACGGCAGATTCGAGGACATGAGAAAAGCATTATCCGAGTATTACTCAGAAACGGATAATGACTCACAACTCGTTGACATCTGGGCCGATTTGGAAGCCACATACCACGACAAAGCCGGCCCCAGCATCACGTTAACAACCGCCGAAGGGGACAACTTAGTGGCAAGCCTGAGCGTTGACAACCTACAAAAGGAGGCAAACAGGAGAAAATCAAGCCAAGACAGGAAAACAACAGCGCTGATCTCGAGACCCAATCAGTCAGACTATGCAAGGATCGCTAAACAGGTCCGCGAATGGTCGTTCAGGTTCGACGGGGCGGAAAAACCGTTCGAGTCCCTGGAGCAGGTGGAATTCAGGTGGTTCATCGCCAAAAACAAACAATGGAAAACCTGGGCGGAGTTCATAGATAGTTTCCACACATACTTTCTACCGAGAGACTTCTTCACCAGGCTGGCGGATCAGGTCAGGCAACGGAAGCAGGGCTTCAGCGAGTCGTTCAAAGACTACATGATCGACATGCATACGATGGTGAGGCCACTTAATTACTCCGCTATAGAGACCCTAAGGATCATCAAGGAAAACTGCAACCCAGTCTAAGGATCATCCTAAGGGCATACAAAGTGTCGGACCTGGACACGCTGATGATATTAGCAGACAAGTATGAAGAACTCGAAAAGGAGCGGGAAGCGTTCGCGCCAGAACAAATTCTCTAAGAACAAGCAGAATATGCGAAGAGACAGGAATCCAGGAGACACGGGGACACGACCAATGGTCGACACCTAACCGAGTACCACGGCAGCAGGCAACAGGAGCACCACGCGGAGGCCAATGGACACCACCACAACAGCAACAGATGCAACCAGCAAACAATGTTTGGAGGCCACCAAGTACAACACAAAGGCCACGTGAAACGACACACATCACAGACCCCCAGGAGGCCTGCCGAAAGTGCGGCGGTCATGGACACTGGGCGCGGGGATGTCGACACCAACGCCTGTTGTTCTGCTGGGTGTGCGGGAGAGTAGGCGTCAGGAGCGTTGAATGCTGCCAGCAGGCGGGAAATGCCCAGCGATCTTAGCCGCAGAGAGGCGAGCGGGGGTCGCAAGATGCTACCTCTCCAAACTAACGGGAAAGCTGATCGAGGAGGAGCAGCAGTTGTCCGCAGCGGTGACGATTGGTGGGGGCACATACAAGGCCACAATCGACACCGGGGCAACAGCAAGCCGTATAAGCAAAGAGCTGGCGGACGACCTAGCTGCCCTCGGAAAGATTACGAGGATACGACGGCAAGTGAGGTTGGCAGTCGGAAGATGTGGCGGAATCGATGAGCAGCTGGAGGTGAAAATCCCGTTCGGGAACAAGCGACTGAGCATGAGCCTGCTGATACTACCAGGGGTAGTGGATTCATTGGTGTTGGGATGGAACTTTCTAACACAAGTCGGTACCGAAATCAAGTGCGCTGGACACGAAGTGATAATACCGGCCAGGAGTCGTCACAAGGGATGGCTCGAGGAGAAGTTGTCGGTGGCAGTCGTACAACTGGCAAGCGAAGATGACGACACGACGAAATTCCTGGAGGCAGAGCTATCGACTTTCAGCACCATGAAGGGAGCATCAAACATGGCAGAGCATCAGATCACGATGAAAGACGACAAACCAATAAAGCAGCGATACTATCCCAAGAATCCGAAAGTTCAAGGGGAGATCAATGCAAAGGTGGACGAGCTTCTCCAAATGGGATACATAGAACACTCAACAAGCCCATACAGTTCTCCCATCGTGATGGTTAAAATAAAGACGGGCAAATGGAGACTGTGCGTCGACTTTAGGCAAATAAACGCCAAGTCTGTAAAGGATGCCTACCCGATGCCCCGAATAAATTATATTCTCGACCAACAGAGGGAAGCACGGTTCATCAGCAGCTTGGACCTAAAGGATGGTACTGGCAAATCATCTCTTACTCAAGCCGAACGCTCAACGGCAATGAGAAGAATTACTCAACGACCGAGAAGGAGTGCTTGGCAATCGTCTGCGCAATCCGAAAGCTCAAGCCGTATCTGGAAGGTTACCACTTTAAAGTAGTAACCGACCACATGGCACTGAAGTGGCTCAACAGCATAGAGATCTCTTCAGGGAGGATCGCCAGTTGGGCCCTGGAGTTGCAGCAGTACGACTTCGAAATAGCGTACAGGAAAGGGCAACTCAACGTGGTGGCAGACGCTTTGTCAAGGCAGCCACTGCCGGAAACGCTTCGAGGGATCAAGGAGACGTCGGCGGCGGAAGCTTCTGCAGCATGCAGCTGGATTCTGGAAATGCGCGAAAAGATAAGGACCCAGCCGCAAAAGTATCCGGACTACGTGATGGAGGGTAACACCCTGTACAGGAATATACCTCATAGAGCGGGCAGCGAAGATGTTGCAACATGGAAGATGTGCGTCCCGAAAGCTCTACGGGAAACGGTGCTGAAGGAGAACCACGACTCACCGGCGGCTGGCCATGTAGGAAGCCGAAAGACAATAGCACGTCTGGCAGCCCGGTACTACTGGCCAGGAATGCACAGAGACGCCCGAGCCCACGTGCGAGGATGCGAGACATGCATGAGATTCAAGCCGAATCAGATGCAAATGGCTGGGAAAATGCTTACGCAGGTGCCAGAGGAACCGTGGGCTACGGTATGTGCGGACTTCGTCGGACCCCTGCCGCGTTCGAAGCACGGCAACCAAATGCTGCTAGTATTGATAGACCGGTTCTCCAAGTGGACTGAGTTGGTGCCGCTGCGAAGCGCGACGGCCGAGTCCCTAAAGAAAGCTTTTAAAGAACGCATAATCGCGAGGTATGAGGTCCCCAAAATAGTCATAACGGACAACGGAGTCCAGTTTACCAGCAAAACTTTCAAGAGTTTCCTGGCCGAAATGGGAGCCAAGCAACAGTTCACAGCTCCATACACCCCACAGGAGAACCCGACTGAGAGAGCCAATAGGACGGTGAAAACAATGATAGCGCAGTTCGCAGGGCAGAACCAAAGAGACTGGGACAAAAAATGGCCAAAAATCATGCTGGCAGTAAACACGAGCGTTTTAGAATCCACAGGATACACACCGTCGTTCATTACCCAAGGCAGAGAACCAAGACTACCGAGCGTCCTATACGAAAGATAAACCGTAGGGACCGGACGACCGACAGAGACCCCGGAAGAGAAAGCAAACAAACTCAGGGAAATCTTCGAGATTGTAAGGCGGAACCTGGAGAAAGCATCCCAGGACCAGGCTAGGCAGTATAACCTAAGGAGGAAGCCAGAGGTGGTGTGGGCCAAGGAACACCACTTATCAAAAGCGGCCGAGGGGTTCGCAGCAATATTGGCCCCAAGATACGACGGACCTTACCAAGTCATAGGTTTTGCGTCACCAGTAATCTGCAAAATACGACACATAAACACAAAGAAAGAGCGGACCATCCACGTAAGCGAGCTGAAACAGCAACAAACGGAAAACACAAGCGAGCGGCCACAGCAAGCAAACACAACAGACGCAAAACAACATTGAAAGTCCAAGGTACCCCCAAGGATGCCCAAAGGATACTACGGAAGGAGTCCAAGGATACCTCCAAGGATTACCAAAGGATACTACGAAAGGATCCCAAGGATACCCCCAAGGATGCCCAAAGGATACTACGAAAGGAGTCCAAGGATACGTCCAAGGATTCCCAAAAGGTACTACGAAAGGAGTCCAAGGATACCTCCAAGGATGACCAAAGGATACAACGAAAGGATCCCAAGGATACCTCCAAGGATGCCCAAAGGATACTACGAAAGGAGTCCAAGGGTACCTCCAAGGATGCCCAAAGGGTACTACGAATGGATTCCGAGGATACCTCCAAGGATGCCCAAAGGATACTACGAAAAGAGTCCAAGGATACCTGCAAGGATTCCCAAAGGATACTGAGAACAAATTCCAAGGATACCTCCAAGGATTCGAAAGGGATACTACAAACCGACTCCAAGGATACTACAGGGCATCTACAAAGGCGCAATGAAACACATAAAGGACATCAGGAGAACGTTAAGAACACAAAGGGAGCGAACCAGAGCGTCTAAGGTCTCGATTGAGACTGACCGGAGGAAGGAAAAAAACACGCATCAAAAGTCTGCCGAAGGAAGGGGGAAGACGGCACAGAGCAGAGAGCTGTACCGTAGATCTGGGTGGTAAGGAGAGGCCGATGGAAATAGCGGGATTGAGCAAAGAGGAAGGCTCGGAACCGAGGTGTCGTTAAAGGGAGCCCAGGCTCCAGCTGAACAATCAAAATCGACGAGCATCATGAGCACACGCATAACCAGGAGCGAAGCGCGCAAAATGATGGCTGCCCACCAGCCGTCCGGAGGATCTAGCCCGGGGCAAGGATGGTCGACAGCCCGGCCTACCCGACAGCGACGTCGAGTTGGTGGAGGACCCGCGGGTGGAGCAACGGCGATGGCGGCTTCGCAAAGCGGTCAACCGGGCCGACGGACGCATCCCGACTGGCGCGGCAGAGGTGGAGTGGGCTAGCGAAGAGCCGCCCCAGGACCAGCTGGCTCCCAGTAGCCATGCCGAGGCTGTGGTAGCGGCTACGTGGGAGTTTCGACGAAAGTGCGAGGCGCGAAGGCGGAGCGAGGAGCGGCGGTTAAAGGAGATGGAGGAGTCGCCGGAGTGGCAGGCCCAACTGCGGATGGCCGAGGAGGAGGAGCAGCAGCTGTGGGAAAACCACAGTGGACGCCAGCACGACCGCCCACGCCGAGGTTCGAGCAGCCACCACCGCAGCAGCAGCCACCACAGCGGCAGCAGCTCGAACGCGAGCAGCCACCACCGCAGCAGCAGCCACCACAGCGGCAGCAGCTCGAACGCGAGCAACCACCATCGCAGCAGCAGCCACCACAGCAGCAGCCACCACCGCAGCAGCAGCCACCACCGCAGCAGCAGCCACCACCGCAGCAGCAACACATCCGGACGGACATACCGGCGGCCCATGTGAGCCACAGCACCCGGACGTTCGTGGCCGAAGGAGTTAGGTGGCGACAGCAGACGGTTGTCTGGACCTGGCCGGAGGGACCCGTAGAGGAGACGGCAGCGACGGAGGAGCCCCGAATCTGGGAAGAAAGTGGTCCCCGGGTAAGCCCGCTGGATCCCAGACCGGAGCAGTGGGCACCACCGACGCCGAGCACCGGACCAACAACGTCAAGGACAGGGCCATCGACGCCAATGCCTACCGGGAGCGCGACGGTAAGCGCGGAGCCAGATGAGCCGCTGGAGCGAGGAGCCTGGGTGTGGCCCGAGCCCGTGGAAGGTGGCCGACCTCCGCTCAAACGGCAGCACTCGGCGCCCGAAGTGTCCGAGGTGGTGACACGGCCGAAATTGTCGCGGACGGTGTCGGCGCCGGAGGGCCAGCGATGGCGAGAGATCGCCAGCGTGAAGCCAGGCTCAGCCGGCGGAGGACGATTGAAGGGCGAGAGAGAGAGACGAGAGGCGAGAGAGGTCGTGTGGAGAGAGAAAGGATGAAATAGAAAGGAGTGAGGAAATGCGAAAACTTACTTAGAAAGTTCCAAAATCACCATGATCCAGGGAAGGGGGCGCCTCGATAGGCGATCGATTGGCACTAAATGAAAGTGCGATCGATGGGTACACGTCAAATGGTAATATCGGCCCAAGGTGGAAATATCGCAACGAGCAGGTGGCAACGCCGCACCGTCGGTATCGATAAACGAATAAACATCGAGCACGCACGAATGGTGTGACCAGGCGGAGGAACCAATAAAAGGAGTAGAACGCAGCAATAAGTAGCGAGCTGGGGATCGATAACCCACGAGTATCGATGTCCCAGTGGAGTCAGGGAGAATATCGGCGCGGGAGATTCAAGTTGCTACGAGGAGGATGACCAGCGCTGTAGGAACTCAACGGAGTTAAGAGCGTCGAGGGAGCATCGAGGGAGCAACGAGGGAGCGCCGCGGGAATCACAAGGACTCGAAGGCTGGGATAAGCAAGGAACCGCCGGAGAGTAGGAACCAGTCTTAAATGTTTCCCGAAGTAAGGGGGGAATGTGATGAGTTGAATAACTCCGCACAAATAGAAGCAGCAGCAGATGGCCGGCCGCTTACCAGATACGCGGCGAATTCGCGTAGTAACGGCACGGCGAGGAGAACGAGAGAGTTTGGAGACCAAGGGTGGAGATCGAGAGAATTTGGAGACCAACGAAGGAGAGCGAGAGAGTTTGGAGACCAATGAAGGAGAGCGAGAGAGTTTGGAGGCCAAGGATGGAGATCGAGAGAGAATGGAGACTTCGCGGGCAGAGCAAGAGTGCCGTGTGCAAAAGCGGATAACGGAACTCCACCGGACTTTGGACTCTCCCGTGAACTTTGGACCGGGAGAAGAAGTGCCACATCTTGGCAGTGGAGTGGCACACAGGCGTGCCACAAACATCATGGGAATCAGCGGGACGGCAGCTGTGGGCAGAGCATCGGTTGGAAGCGGTACGTGAAGGACAAGAGGGTCAACCAGGAGGCACGAACTTTGGACCCGGAGTGGAGAGATCCAGCGGGCCGTGCGCAAAAGGGAAATAACGGTTCCCGGAGGCCCTATATAAGGCCGCAGAGCGCTGGCAGCTGGATCAGTCGATCACAAGGAGTCAAACCGTCAAGATCACTCAGATACCAAAGTGAACAATCAAACAACCAGATAATCTACAAGGGAACAACAGCAAGTCGAGTCGCCAGAGAAGCAGCGCCGTGGGAGCCTTCGAGGAGCGAGATTGCTACGTCGAGACGTTCGGGATTGGGATACCAGGAATCTCCGAATTGAGACGCAGGTAGCTGAGATCCAGAGGGCATCACACGGCTAGGTCAAGGCGGTCGATTAACCCTGTCCACAAAGTCCTGGCGTTACGCCTGGAAAGAGTATAACAAGCCAGAAGGGAGAGCGGTCGATCGGTACGGTCTCGAGTGGGATTGTCCAGGAGAGCCCTACGGATTCGACTTGCGGCGTGCCCGAACCCCGAGTATAACAAGCCAGAAGGGAGAGCGGTCGATCGGTACGGTCTCGAGTGGAATTATCCAGGAGAGCCCTACGGATTCGACTTGCGAGGTCCCGGAGCGGCGTGCCCGAACCCCGAGTACCAAAAGCCACGCGGAAACGTCCCGGACAAAAAGCAAAAGGGTGAGGCTGGGGTGGAACGTTCGTTTACACTAGGCGTGGAAGCGAAGTAAGGCGCGAGGCAGCTTCCTGGCGTTCCGCCTTGACTGTCCGCGCGGGCTGAGCAGAAACCCCAGTGGGACCATCCGGGACAGAGCAAGGGACAGGCGGCGGTGTGTCGAAAGGAGCGATCCTGAAGAGCGCAGCTTCTGTTCACCCTAGTCTGAGATCGGTGACGCTTCCCTAAGCCCGTACGGCCGATACCACTCGCGTGTCCGAGTCGGTACCAGCAGTCACCAAGTCACGCGTGAGAAGCGAACAGCGAGCGAGCGTCATCAGGGAGCTGCGAGGATCTTCAGGGAGCGGCGAGGATCTTCAGGGAGCTGCGAGTATCTTCGGGGAGCTACAGGACTGGAGCACCGAGTCATCAAGGCGAGAGGTCGTCGAGTCAATCAGGACCGTCGGAAGCACCGAAGGTCACAAGCAACGAGTCAAGGCCAACCAAGCGACTAAGACACTTGTAATTATATACCCGCAATAAACCCAATACGAACCCGTGAATTCTGTGCTTTCTCACTGAGCTACTGGGCGGTCACGTTAATATAAATTTGGTGGGACGAACACACAATATAATGAGCTAGCCGCACGAATCTCGTAGCGAGCAGACCATAAAAAATCAGTTCGTTACATCTGGCGCCCAACGTGATTGTCCCAGCAGTGAAAGCAATTTAAACAGAATGGGGAAGAAGTGGATCTACCGGCTTAAAAAGGAGGATTTCGCCAATGTCGCACAGAGGCTTAATGTCACCCTGGACGGCAGATTCGAGGACATGAGAAAAGCATTATCCGAGTATTACTCAGAAACGGATAATGACTCACAACTCGTTGACATCTGGGCCGATTTGGAAGCCACATACCACGACAAAGCCGGCCCCAGCATCACGTTAACAACCGCCGAAGGGGACAACTTAGTGGCAAGCCTGAGCGTTGACAACCTACAAAAGGAGGCAAACAGGAGAAAATCAAGCCAAGACAGGAAAACAACAGCGCTGATCTCGAGACCCAATCAGTCAGACTATGCAAGGATCGCTAAACAGGTCCGCGAATGGTCGTTCAGGTTCGACGGGGCGGAAAAACCGTTCGAGTCCCTGGAGCAGGTGGAATTCAGGTGGTTCATCGCCAAAAACAAACAATGGAAAACCTGGGCGGAGTTCATAGATAGTTTCCACACATACTTTCTACCGAAAGACTTCTTCACCAGGCTGGCGGATCAGGTCAGGCAACGGAAGCAGGGCTTCAGCGAGTCGTTCAAAGACTACATGATCGACATGCATACGATGGTGAGGCCACTTAATTACTCCGCTATAGAGACCCTAAGGATCATCAAGGAAAACTGCAACCCAGTCTAAGGATCATCCTAAGGGCATACAAAGTGTCGGACCTGGACACGCTGATGATATTAGCAGACAAGTATGAAGAACTCGAAAAGGAGCGGGAAGCGTTCGCGCCAGAACAAATTCTCTAAGAACAAGCAGAATATGCGAAGAGACAGGAATCCAGGAGACACGGGGACACGACCAATGGTCGACACCTAACCGAGTACCACGGCAGCAGGCAACAGGAGCACCACGCGGAGGCCAATGGACACCACCACAACAGCAACAGATGCAACCAGCAAACAATGTTTGGAGGCCACCAAGTACAACACAAAGGCCACGTGAAACGACACACATCACAGACCCCCAGGAGGCCTGCCGAAAGTGCGGCGGTCATGGACACTGGGCGCGGGGATGTCGACACCAACGCCTGTTGTTCTGCTGGGTGTGCGGGAGAGTAGGCGTCAGGAGCGTTGAATGCTGCCAGCAGGCGGGAAATGCCCAGCGATCTTAGCCGCAGAGAGGCGAGCGGGGGTCGCAAGATGCTACCTCTCCAAACTAACGGGAAAGCTGATCGAGGAGGAGCAGCAGTTGTCCGCAGCGGTTACGATTGGTGGGGGCACATACAAGGCCACAATCGACACCGGGGCAACAGCAAGCCTTATAAGCAAAGAGCTGGCGGACGACCTGGCTGCCCTCGGAAAGATTACGAGGATACGACGGCAAGTGAGGTTGGCAGTCGGAAGATGTGGCGGAATCGATGAGCAGCTGGAGGTGAAAATCGCGTTCGGGAACAAGCGACTGAGCATGAGCCTGCTGATACTACCAGGGGTAGTGGATTCATTGGTGTTGGGATGGAACTTTCTAACACAAGTCGGTACCGAAATCAAGTGCGCTGGACACGAAGTGATAATACCGGCCAGGAGTCGTCACAAGGGATGGCTCGAGGAGAAGTTGTCGGTGGCAGTCGTACAACTGGCAAGCGAAGATGACGACACGACGAAATTCCTGGAGGCAGAGCTATCGACTTTCAGCACCATGAAGGGAGCATCAAACATGGCAGAGCATCAAATCACGATGAAAGACGACAAACCAATAAAGCAGCGATACTATCCCAAGAATCCGAAAGTTCAAGGGGAGATCAATGCAAAGGTGGACGAGCTTCTCCAAATGGGATACATAGAACACTCAACAAGCCCATACAGTTCTCCCATCGTGATGGTTAAAATAAAGACGGGCAAATGGAGACTGTGCGTCGACTTTAGGCAAATAAACGCCAAGTCTGTAAAGGATGCCTACCCGATGCCCCGAATAAATTATATTCTCGACCAACAGAGGGAAGCACGGTTCATCAGCAGCTTGGACCTAAAGGATGGTACTGGCAAATCACACTGAAAGCAGACAGCAGGCAGTATACGGCATTTACAGTGCCGGGGAAAGGTTTATTCCAATGGAAAGTAATGCCATTCGGACTTCATTCGGCGTCTGCGACCTTTCAACGGGTGCTGGACCGGGTGATCGGACGACATCATAGTGAATTGGCGCTCGCTGGAAGAACACAAGGCCAACCTAAAGGAAGTGTTCCGACGACTAAAGGAGGCAAATCTGAGATTAAACCCGTAGAAGTGCCAATCTTTCAAGAAAGAGCTGTTATATCTCTGTCATCGAGTGACTAGCGAAGGAATAGGCACGGATCCGGAAAAGGTAGCAGCCATCGCCGAACTAGAACCACCATCGACAGTAAGAGAGCTCCGACAGTACCTGGGCGTAGCATCATGGTACCGCCGGTTTGTACCTGACTTCGCAAAAATAGTCAAACCTCTCAACGATCTGCTACGCAAGGGCAATAAATGGGTGTGGACACAGGAACATCAGACGGCGTTCGAAGAGGTGAAGGCAAGACTCGTCGCAGACCCCGTACTGGCATGCCCGGATTTCGACAAACCATTCGTCTTGCAAACTGACGCAAGCGACTACGGCATCGGGGCAATCTTGACCCAGGAAACTGAACGAGGCGAAAAGGTAATCTCTTACTCAAGCCGAACGCTCAACGGCAATGAGAAGAATTACTCAACGACCGAGAAGGAGTGCTTGGCAATCGTCTGCGCAATCCGAAAGCTCAAGCCGTATCTGGAAGGTTACCACTTTAAAGTAGTAACCGACCACATGGCACTGAAGTGGCTCAACAGCATAGAGATCTCTTCAGGGAGGATCGCCAGTTGGGCCCTGGAGTTGCAGCAGTACGACTTCGAAATAGCGTACAGGAAAGGGCAACTCAACGTGGTGGCAGACGCTTTGTCAAGGCAGCCACTGCCGGAAACGCTTCGAGGGATCAAGGAGACGTCGGCGGCGGAAGCTTCTGCAGCATGCAGCTGGATTCTGGAAATGCGCGAAAAGATAAGGACCCAGCCGCAAAAGTATCCGGACAACGTGATGGAGGGTAACACCCTGTACAGGAATATACCTCATAGAGCGGGCAGCGAAGATGTTGCAACATGGAAGATGTGCGTCCCGAAAGCTCTACGGGAAACGGTGCTGAAGGAGAACCACGACTCACCGGCGGCTGGCCATGTAGGAAGCCGAAAGACAATAGCACGTCTGGCAGCCCGGTATTACTGGCCAGGAATGCACAGAGACGCCCGAGCCCACGTGCGAGGATGCGAGACATGCATGAGATTCAAGCCGAATCAGATGCAAATGGCTGGGAAAATGCTTACGCAGGTGCCAGAGGAACCGTGGGCTACGGTATGTGCGGACTTCGTCGGACCCCTGCCGCGTTCGAAGCACGGCAACCAAATGCTGCTAGTATTGATAGACCGGTTCTCCAAGTGGACTGAGTTGGTGCCGCTGCGAAGCGCGACGTCCGAGTCCCTAAAGAAAGCTTTTAAAGAACGCATAATCGCGAGGTATGAGGTCCCCAAAATAGTCATAACGGACAACGGAGTCCAGTTTACCAGCAAAACTTTCAAGAGTTTCCTGGCCGAAATGGGAGCCAAGCAACAGTTCACAGCTCCATACACCCCACAGGAGAACCCGACTGAGAGAGCCAATAGGACGGTGAAAACAATGATAGCGCAGTTCGCAGGGCAGAACCAAAGAGACTGGGACAAAAAATGGCCAGAAATCATGCTGGCAGTAAACACGAGCGTTTTAGAATCCACAGGATACACACCGTCGTTCATTACCCAAGGCAGAGAACCAAGACTACCGAGCGCCCTATACGAAAGATAAACCGTAGGGACCGGACGACCGACAGAGACCCCGGAAGAGAAAGCAAACAAACTCAGGGAAATCTTCGAGATTGTAAGGCGGAACCTGGAGAAAGCATCCCAGGACCAGGCTAGGCAGTATAACCTAAGGAGGAAGCCAGAGGTGGTGTGGGCCAAGGAACACCACTTATCAAAAGCGGCCGAGGGGTTCGCAGCAATATTGGCCCCAAGATACGACGGACCTTACCAAGTCATAGGTTTTGCGTCACCAGTAATCTGCAAAATACGACACATAAACACAAAGAAAGAGCGGACCATCCACGTAAGCGAGCTGAAACAGCAACAAACGGAAAACACAAGCGAGCGGCCACAGCAAGCAAACACAACAGACGCAAAACAACATTGAAAGTCCAAGGTACCCCCAAGGATGCCCAAAGGATACTACGGAAGGAGTCCAAGGATACCTCCAAGGATTACCAAAGGATACTACGAAAGGATCCCAAGGATACCCCCAAGGATGCCCAAAGGATACTACGAAAGGAGTCCAAGGATACGTCCAAGGATTCCCAAAAGGTACTACGAAAGGAGTCCAAGGATACCTCCAAGGATGACCAAAGGATACAACGAAAGGATCCCAAGGATACCTCCAAGGATGCCCAAAGGATACTACGAAAGGAGTCCAAGGGTACCTCCAAGGATGCCCAAAGGGTACTACGAAAGGATTCCGAGGATACCTCCAAGGATGCCCAAAGGATACTACGAAAAGAGTCCAAGGATACCTGCAAGGATTCCCAAAGGATACTGAGAACAAATTCCAAGGATACCTCCAAGGATTCGAAAGGGATACTACAAACCGACTCCAAGGATACTACAGGGCATCTACAAAGGCGTAATGAAACACATAAAGGACATCAGGAGAACGTTAAGAACACAAAGGGAGCGAACCAGAGCGTCTAAGGTCTCGATTGGGACTGACCGGAGGAAGGAAAAAAACACGCATCAAAAGTCTGCCGAAGGAAGGGGGAAGACGGCACAGAGCAGAGAGCTGTACCGTAGATCTGGGTGGTAAGGAGAGGCCGATGGAAATAGCGGGATTGAGCAAAGAGGAAGGCTCGGAACCGAGGTGTCGTTAAAGGGAGCCCAGGCTCCAGCTGAACAATCAAAATCGACGAGCATCATGAGCACACGCATAACCAGGAGCGAAGCGCGCAAAATGATGGCTGCCCACCAGCCGTCCGGAGGATCTAGCCCGGGGCAAGGATGGTCGACAGCCCGGCCTACCCGACAGCGACGTCGAGTTGGTGGAGGACCCGCGGGTGGAGCAACGGCGATGGCGGCTTCGCAAAGCGGTCAACCGGGCCGACGGACGCATCCCGACTGGCGCGGCAGAGGTGGAGTGGGCTAGCGAAGAGCCGCCCCAGGACCAGCTGGCTCCCAGTAGCCATGCCGAGGCTGTGGTAGCGGCTACGTGGGAGTTTCGACGAAAGTGCGAGGCGCGAAGGCGGAGCGAGGAGCGGCGGTTAAAGGAGATGGAGGAGTCGCCGGAGTGGCAGGCCCAACTGCGGATGGCCGAGGAGGAGGAGCAGCAGCTGGGGGAAAACCACAGTGGACGCCAGCACGACCGTCCACGCCGAGGTTCGAGCAGCCACCACCGCAGCAGCAGCCACCACAGCGGCAGCAGCTCGAACGCGAGCAGCCACCACCGCAGCAGCAGCCACCACAGCGGCAGCAGCTCGAACGCGAGCAACCACCATCGCAGCAGCAGCCACCACAGCAGCAGCCACCACCGCAGCAGCAGCCACCACCGCAGCAGCAGCCACCACCGCAGCAGCAACACATCCGGACGGACATACCGGCGGCCCATGTGAGCCACAGCACCCGGACGTTCGTGGCCGAAGGAGTTAGGTGGCGACAGCAGACGGTTGTCTGGACCTGGCCGGAGGGACCCGTAGAGGAGACGGCAGCGACGGAGGAGCCCCGAATCTGGGAAGAAAGTGGTCCCCGGGTGAGCCCGCTGGATCCCAGACCGGAGCAGTGGGCACCACCGACGCCGAGCACCGGACCAACAACGTCAAGGACAGGGCCATCGACGCCAATGCCTACCGGGAGCGCGACGGTAAGCGCGGAGCCAGATGAGCCGCTGGAGCGAGGAGCCTGGGTGTGGCCCGAGCCCGTGGAAGGTGGCCGACCTCCGCTCAAACGGCAGCACTCGGCGCCCGAAGTGTCCGAGGTGGTGACACGGCCGAAATTGTCGCGGACGGTGTCGGCGCCGGAGGGCCAGCGATGGCGAGAGATCGCCAGCGTGAAGCCAGGCTCAGCCGGCGGAGGACGATTGAAGGGCGAGAGAGAGAGACGAGAGGCGAGAGAGGTCGTGTGGAGAGAGAAAGGATGAAATAGAAAGGAGTGAGGAAATGCGAAAACTTACTTAGAAAGTTCCAAAATCACCATGATCCAGGGAAGGGGGCGCCTCGATAGGCGATCGATTGGCACTAAATGAAAGTGCGATCGATGGGTACACGTCAAATGGTAATATCGGCCCAAGGTGGAAATATCGCAACGAGCAGGTGGCAACGCCGCACCGTCGGTATCGATAAACGAATAAACATCGAGCACGCACGAATGGTGTGACCAGGCGGAGGAACCAATAAAAGGAGTAGAACGCAGCAATAAGTAGCGAGCTGGGGATCGATAACCCACGAGTATCGATGTCCCAGTGGAGTCAGGGAGAATATCGGCGCGGGAGATTCAAGTTGCTACGAGGAGGATGACCAGCGCTGTAGGAACTCAACGGAGTTAAGAGCGTCGAGGGAGCATCGAGGGAGCAACGAGGGAGCGCCGCGGGAATTACTAGGACTCGAAGGCTGGGATAAGCAAGGAACCGCCGGAGAGTAGGAACCAGTCTTAAATGTTTCCCGAAGTAAGGGGGGAATGTGATGAGTTGAATAACTCCCCACAAATAGAAGCAGCAGCAGATGGCCGGCCGCTTACCAGATACGCGGCGAATTCGCGTAGTAACGGCACGGCGAGGAGAACGAGAGAGTTTGGAGACCAAGGGTGGAGATCGAGAGAATTTGGAGACCAACGAAGGAGAGCGAGAGAGTTTGGAGACCAATGAAGGAGAGCGAGAGAGTTTGGAGACCAAGGATGGAGATCGAGAGAGAATGGAGACTTCGCGGGCAGAGCAAGAGTGCCGTGTGCAAAAGCGGATAACGGAACTCCACCGGACTTTGGACTCTCCCGTGAACTTTGGACCGGGAGAAGAAGTGCCACATCTTGGCAGTGGAGTGGCACACAGGCGTGCCACAAACATCATGGGAATCAGCGGGACGGCAGCTGTGGGCAGAGCATCGGTTGGAAGCGGTACGTGAAGGACAAGAGGGTCAACCAGGAGGCACGAACTTTGGACCCGGAGTGGAGAGATCCAGCGGGCCGTGCGCAAAAGGGAAATAACGGTTCCCGGAGGCCCTATATAAGGCCGCAGAGCGCTGGCAGCTGGATCAGTCGATCACAAGGAGTCAAACCGTCAAGATCACTCAGATACCAAAGTGAACAATCAAACAACCAGATAATCTACAAGGGAACAACAGCAAGTCGAGTCGCCAGAGAAGCAGCGCCGTGGGAGCCTTCGAGGAGCGAGATTGCTACGTCGAGACGTTCGGGATTGGGATACCAGGAATCTCCGAATTGAGACGCAGGTAGCTGAGATCCAGAGGGCATCACACGGCTAGGTCAAGGCGGTCGATTAACCCTGTCCACAAAGTCCTGGCGTTACGCCTGGAAAGAGTATAACAAGCCAGAAGGGAGAGCGGTCGATCGGTACGGTCTCGAGTGGGATTGTCCAGGAGAGCCCTACGGATTCGACTTGCGGCGTGCCCGAACCCCGAGTATAACAAGCCAGAAGGGAGAGCGGTCGATCGGTACGGTCTCGAGTGGAATTATCCAGGAGAGCCCTACGGATTCGACTTGCGAGGTCCCGGAGCGGCGTGCCCGAACCCCGAGTACCAAAAGCCACGCGGAAACGTCCCGGACAAAAAGCAAAAGGGTGAGGCTAGGGTGGAACGTTCGTTTACACTAGGCGTGGAAGCGAAGTAAGGCGCGAGGCAGCTTCCTGGCGTTCCGCCTTGACTGTCCGCGCGGGCTGAGCAGAAACCCCAGTGGGACCATCCGGGACAGAGCAAGGGACAGGCGGCGGTGTGTCGAAAGGAGCGATCCTGGAGAGCGCAGCTTCTGTTCACCCTAGTCTGAAAACGGTGACGCTTCCCTAAGCCCGTACGGCCGATACCACTCGCGTGTCCGAGTCGGTACCAGCAGTCACCAAGTCACGCGTGAGAAGCGAACAGCGAGCGAGCGTCATCAGGGAGCTGCGAGGATCTTCAGGGAGCGGCGAGGATCTTCAGGGAGCTGCGAGTATCTTCGGGGAGCTACAGGACTGGAGCACCGAGTCATCAAGGCGAGAGGTCGTCGAGTCAATCAGGACCGTCGGAAGCACCGAAGGTCACAAGCAACGAGTCAAGGCCAACCAAGCGACTAAGACACTTGTAATTATATACCCGCAATAAACCCAATACGAACCCGTGAATTCTGTGCTTTCTCACTGAGCTACTGGGCGGTCACGTTAATATAAATTTGGTGGGACGAACACACAATATAATGAGCTAGCCGCACGAATCTCGTAGCGAGCAGACCATAAAAAATCAGTTCGTTACATTTTATTTTATTTTATTTCATTTCCTTTAAATAACTTTATCTTTTCTTTCTTATAATGGCTCTTGTCTAACTAAAGACCCTTTTATTTTCTGCTGGCTCTGCAAATCGATGATGCACGTTAAATGTGCAGGATTTATTGGTCATTGATCTGAATTCTGGTCTCATGTGGGTCCTTCAAGAAAATTATAGTTGAGATGACTCGAGACTGCCTATTGAATATTTCATGAGCTTTTAAACAGCTCAATGGGGCGTTCAATTTAATGCCCAATTTAATAATAAAAAATTACTAACTGAGTCGCCAAAACGCAAAAAGCCAGCTTAAAGGCAGTTAATACGATCATGGGATCCACCCCAAATCCGAACTTGGCAGCTGCAGCAGTTTCTGTTGAAACAGGGGTAAGTGAGCCAACTGTGCCTATGGATACAGCTTATTTCGGTGCAGTCTCATTTTCTGGAAGTCTGGCTGTAAAAAAATCTTCAGTGCTGGCTACGTCAAACAATTCGGTGCCGACCGTACCATAGGTACAGTAGGTACCGTTTCTGGCTCTCACCTGAGGATGTTTAGGAATTTATACGTGAAAAATTCCCATCCGAGAACATTGCAGTTGATTTTCATACGCTCGTAGTATATCGTCTTTTAAGATATTTGCTTCGCCTGATGTGTTTAATGTACTTCTTTCTAAAAGCTTTTGGCTTAATGATGATTTTGTAATAAAAGAATTTGTTCCCAATAAACCGAGAACAAATTTGGGTTATCAAAATGTTAGGGGACTAAATATGAAGCTACCCTAGCTTTATGCTGACTCCTCTGCATTTACTGAAGATATTTTGGCTTTTACGGAAGCTTGGCTGAAACCAGAGATATCTATAAGTTCTGTCAAACAACTTTAATGCCTATAGGACCGATCGCTCCTCACGTAGAGGGGGCGGTGTGCTGATTGCCGTTACCTCTATCCTAACATCTGAGAGAATTCACTTTGATATCCCTAACGAAATTGAATTTATTATTGTGAAAGTTTCCTTGCAATCCTTATCTATTTTTGTTACATGTTCCTAGATTCCACCTGGCTCTGATTCAATAATTTATGAGCACCATCTGTCTGCGATAAATTCTGTTCTATCCCTTTTTTCTAACAGAGACCTTTTGATTGTTTTGGGTGACTTTAATCTCCCCGATATTTCTTGGTCTCCTCCTACTGACTCACTTGTCGCTCTACCTTTATCCGTCCATGATTTTGTGGATGGCCTTTTAGAATTATCGTTACAGTAAGTAAGCTATATACGAAATTCATTAAAAAGACAATTAGATCTTGTGTTTGTTTCAGACCTGTCTGAAGTCACGGTATCTAGAATTGACGCTCTTGTTGTACCTAAAGACCGATATCATCCAACAACGGAATTTACGATTTGCCTCCCCTGCGTTGATACCCTCTCTCCTTTAGTTTCCCCAACTAAAATGATATGTTTTCGTAAATGTGACTATAATCAACTTAACGATCTGATTTCTCAAAATAATTGGACAGACTTGTACAATTGTATGGATATCGAAAGTCCCACTGAACTTTTCTATATAGTGTTAAATACTTTTTTTAATGAATGCGTTCCTGTTAGGCTTCCTTCAAGGCTAAACAGGCCTCCTTGGTTTACCAATGCGCTTCAAAGACTTAAAAACCTTAAATCAAACACTTATAAAAAGTATAAAAAATCGGGTAAGCTATCTGATATTTCGAGATATGTGGTGGCTTGATCGGGCTTTAATGTTCTCAACAGTCGTTGCTATTGTATAAATTTGAACCGTTGTAAATTTGAACTTTCAAAGGATCCGAGGCAGTTTTATAACTTTGTTAATGCCAAGCGTAATTCTTCGGCATTACCTTCACCGGTACGTTTAAACTCAAAAATGCAGACTGACGTTATAAATACAAATTCTAGTAAGGCATTTGACTCTGTCAACCACTCTCTTATCTTATTGAAATTAGATAAGCTTGGGTTTCCATGTAATCTATTAACTTGGATTTAAAGTTATTTGAATGGTAGGACTCAGAGGATTATATTCAAGAACGCTGTTTCAAAAATGATCTACGTGACATCTTGAGTGGCTCAGGGTAGTCATTTGGGCCCTTTGCCGTTTACTTCGTTTATTAACACATTTTCGTGTACTAATGTATGCTGATGATGATAAGCTTGTATATCTTACAGTCAGATATTGATTGCTTTCATGGAGGGTGTGAGTACAACCTTTTAAATTTGAACTGCCTTAAATGCAACGTTATGACTTTTCATAGGGGTACTCCTACATTTTTTTTTTTTTTTTTATTTATTTATTTATATCCTAGCGCTACAAGTGCACACTTATAATTATCGCGCTAGTCACATTGAGTTGATATTTTATATTATTATTATTTTTAAGTTATAGTTAACAATTTCTCCCGCTCTTAATTAATATTAATGACTAACATAAAATTTTCGTAGTTTCTTAGTTACAATTATTATTGTTTTTAAAATACATATATTTTTATTTTTTATTTTTGTTTTGTTTTTTTTTTGTTTTATTTCATTTTATTTAAATTTTATACTTATGTGTACTGGTATTTTAAGAGATCTTTAACTTTACTGTAAAATTGAGTTGCGCTCCTAATTGTTTTGTATTGGTGCGGTAGATTGTTCCATAGCCGGATACCATTTATGAAAAATTGCCTTCTCGAACACAGTGTTTGTATTCGAGGGCATATGTAATTTTTGGTTCTTACAGATGTGGCTGGGGTAAGTTTATTGAAAAGATATTTTGGTTCTCCACTCGTCACTATTTTGTGAAAGAAGATTAAAATTCTGAGATCGATCCAGGAGGTCAAGTTAAGGTCAAGTATTTTATATGTCAGTTCTGATACATGGTCAAAACGTCTTAAGTTAAACACATAACGGACAACTGAATTAAAAGCTACAGTTAATGTACGCAAATCCCGCGCATCACAATTTCCAAAAATTTCTATGCCGTAAAAGAGAGTGGGCAGGAGGATAACTTTGGCGATTAATAGTCTAACTTCCTCAGTTAAGAACGATTTGGAGAATGAAAATTATCTCAGCGGAGCATATGTACGCCCTGTCGCTTTGACTATATGGTTGCTCCATGATAAAGTATTGTTAAATGTTATGCCTAGATTAACTGCATTCACTTCATAGCTTATCGGCGTATGGTTTATATATAATTTTTGGAGTGAAAGTGTTGAAAGTTGCTTTTTACCAATTACCAAGCACTTCGATTTTTTAGGATTTATACCCAAGCCATTTTCCATTGCCCATTTTTCAATTAGCCACAACATTTTATTACTTATACGGACACAGTCATGTATTTCAGTTACGGGTCTACTAACATATATTTGGACATCATCAGCATATAAATGTACTTCACACTCAGACAGGATACTAGGGAGATCATTGACATATATAGAAAACAATAAAGGGCCTAGCACAGATCCCTGTGGCACTCCCCTGGATAAGTTCCGGAGAGAAGAAACTTGCGTTCCAGAGACGACTGCTTGAAACCTATTCGTTAAGTACGACCTAATAAGCTTCGTCGCGTTAGTTGAGAAATTAAACATATTCCTAAGCTTGGTACAGAGAATGTTATGATTCACAGAATCAAAAGCCTTGCTGTGGTCAAGGAGCGTCAAAAACGTTACGCAGTTACTGTCCATTTCTTGTCTTATATCCTCTACAATATTAGTGATTGCAGTAATACAACTCCTTTTCTTACGGAATCCTGATTGTTTTTCGTCAAGTAGAGAATTATTAGCTAAGTATAGTCGAATCTGTAAGGACATAAGGTTTTCAAAGACTTTTGATAGAAAAGGTAATATTGAAATAGGTCTATAGTCATTGTTTGGCTTAGGAATTGGGAAAATTTTGGCGTTTTTCCATATTAACGGAAATGAAGACGTTGTAATAGCCGTGTTAAAAATATATGTAACATGGGGCAACATTAAGGGGAGCAGAAGCTTAACAAATTTTGGACTCATATTATCGAGACCAACAGCATCAGACTTGACATGCAGAATACTAGCTAGGACATCACTTTGGTTTATGCATATAAAGCTAAAACTATTATCACAGAGGGGTTGAGTATTCAGGTACGGATTGCATGTTGCTTCAGGTACATCTATTTCCAAAAACTTTTTGTTTATTAATTCGACATCCACCTCAGACTCTGTCTGCTGCTTACACTTTCCAATACCTAACCGTTTTAGTTTGTTCCATCTGTTTTTTGAGTTAACACAGTTATTAAATTATATGTTATAATGCTCTTTCTTTGCTGATTTTATCTTCTTGTTTACTTTTACCCTATCCTCTTTGTATTGTTTTCGAAATTCATCAGTTTTGTATCGCTTCCACCGGAGGTAAGCTACATCTCGCTGACGGGTTAGGTTTTTAATTTCACTACTGAACCATGGATTTTGCATTGGCCTAATCACCTTGGTCCTTAGTGGCACAAACTTGTTGAACAAATACTGGACATTGTTGGTTAAAACCTCTAATTGACAATCTACATGACGAAGATGGTAAATACATGACCAGTCACAACACAAAAATTCCGTTTTTAATTCATTATAGTTTAGATTTTTGTAATCTCTATACGTAAAAGAATTGATTTTGCTGTCAAAGGTCAAGTCGTATGTTAAAAATATTAGGTCATGTCTGGAGAAGGCTGGTACAGAAACCTGGTATGATTTTGCTAGGGTCATTGATAAAAAATAAGTCAAGTAATGTATTACAGTGGCTGCTATAGTGCGTGGGAATCGTTTCGTTTACGGAAAACAAACCTAGGGATTTAAAGTTATCTACGAGATGGCTTTCTGACAATAGGTTGCTGTTAAAATCACCTGCCAATATGATGTCAGTGTACTCCAACGAAATGTCTGAAACAACATTAAGTAATGACCCGTAGTCAATTGTCCGATTCGGTCTATATATGCAACCTAGAAGGGTTTTTCCATGGGATTTATTGAGAAGTTCTAATAGAATGTATTCGATAGTACTGTTACTTGGCTGTTTAAGTACCACTTTACATTTGAGCTTCACATTCACGTATATAGCAACACCTCCTGCATGACCAGTACGGTCGGACCGATAAACATTAAAGCCTTCACAAATAATAGACGAATCACATAGATCATTTACAAACCACGTCTCAGACACACATATCACATCGACATTAGACTGAGTGAAACGGAATCTAAACTCATCAATCTTCTTTAGCAAACTTTGTGCGTTTAAGTGAACAATTTTTAGACCAATTTTATAACTACTTATAGTTTTTATCATGGCACTAGCTATGGAACAAACTTCCTCATCTTTGCATTGTTGTTATCAATGATTATTAGGGGCGCAATCTCAATATTCAATGCGTATCTTATACATTTCTTAAAGTAAACTAGTTTTAAACCTATCTTAATTAAGAGGATACGATTTATACGCTTAAGAACGAAAGCTATCAGCTTCAGGTCCAGCCGAAGCGTTGGTGAGAGATGTAGAAAGTGGATCAGGCGAAAGATTAATGGACGAAAATTCCTCCATACTGTTAATGCAACAGACACCCTCTCTTCGAGTGCAGCGTACGTGCACAAGGCCGCGTCGTGTAAAGACAGCCGTAAGGATTTTATGTTTTTTCATGCGCATAGCCTCTTTAAAGATGAGATAATGCTCTTTTAAAAATTGCTCATTAATATAAATTAACGCTTTATTAGTTACTCTCTTCAAAACACGCCACTCAACCGTATATGTTCAGGTAACGATGTAGGTGTTCTTCTGGACCCAAAACTTAAATTTGACTGCCACTGTCAACAAAGCCATGAGTTATCCTTGCTTTATAAAGCGTTAATAAAACGAATTTGATGACGAAGTTGCAATATTGTTCTTCGGTTTGGAGTTCACAATATCAAGTGCATATTGACCGTATTGAGTCGGTATGAATTTCATCTCTTTGTCCTTCGTAGTTTGAACTAGGATCAAAACTACTATTGCTTACTTTACCTACACTTGTAAGTCGTAGAACAAGGCTTGGTACTATTTTTATGTAAAATCTTATAAGAGGTGATATTGATCTGTAGAACTTGTAAACGGTCTAACTTTCAATGTTCCTGTAAGACTAAAACGAAATTATTATCGTCTAGATTGGCCACGATGTACATCAAATTTTTGTCTGCACGAGCCCTTTCGCGTTCTATGTAATAATTACAACAACCTTTATCATTTAATTTGCAGTTCAACTTCTATCCCGGAATTAAAAACTAATATTTTATATCATTTTCTTCATTCTTAGTTGCGCCTTTTATTTTCATTTGTGTCCCGTCTTTATTTGTTTTATGTATTTTCCTCGCGAACTAACCTTTTTGATAAAAGGGCCCCGCGCGTAACAAGCACGTGCTTGGTGTCGTTGGGCAACTTGTTTGTACTGCTCGTAGTGCATCAACATCCATCATATATAATAGGCTACAAATGTTGGTGTTATTACAAATTCCGTCTTATTTAAAGGTCGGGGTACAATTCTTTTTATGACACACATTGTATATACAAATATTGGAAATACCAATGAGAATATAATATCTGTCCCATTCATTATAGACATTAATTCCAAAAATTTGAACATTTGCTCTTCTGATGCTGTTTGAATTCCTTGCCCTTCTAGGGCCTGAACAATCTTCTTCTTTTTATCTATAATGAACTTTGGAATTATGCCCAACATAACCACACCCAACATATCATGCAGTAGCCAAGTTGGGAACAGTACCAGGCGCTCAGTAGCACCCACTGCATATGAGAATTGCTGATTAGCATATTACATGTCGCACTAACTCACCGTCTCACCGACTCAACGGCACACTGACCCGCCAATGCAGTCAGCACCTGTTGCAGTGTCAGTACCAGGCGCTTAGTAGCACCCACTGCATATGAGAATTGCTGATCAGAATAGTATATGTCTCACTAACTCACCGTCTCACCGACTCAACGGCACACTGTCGCGCCAATGCAGTCAGCACATGTTGCAATGTCAGCCGAGACAAGTACACAAACTGCTACCATACCATATTTCACTAATCATTAGACTAAACTACCGTGTTCCAAGTAGTATGTAAGCATGTATGAAATGAAGAATAAATCAGTTATCAACGCACCTCATAACTCCGCGGTTCTACTTCATACCTCTAGTAATAGGGCGTAAGCTCAACCTCATCGCAGTTCCCGCATCGCCTGTGGTCCGGCATTGCAGTAACCATCGTTACCATTGCCGCGACGCGATCGTCCTGCAAGTGTCTACTTCGGTTGGGCACAAACAACATCCTTTTATAAAGGTCTTACTTATTCAATTTTTATTATTATTTGTAAATGAATTAACTCTGATCTGCTCCTCATTCAAATATTCTGTCAAATTTTTAAGCATGTTGATAAACCAATTGTCTAATGTTCCTTGTGCCCTTACATTGTGCCTTAGTCACCGTTCTTCCTCTCTTTTCTTCCTAATTTCTTGTTTTTCCGCGTCTAGGTTTCCCCTAATGGCCTTTATCACCGAACCTAGTGCATTTATCAATCCTGTCTTATTTATTTTTCTCGGAACTACCATCTTTAGTTTCCCTCCTATATACCTTAATTTTTTCTGCAATATCTTAACTAAATCCCTGGTCTCTGCGTCCTCTTGTACCAACCTTAACGATTCTTCCATTTGTTCTATGCTTTCCTCATATTCCCGCAGTCTAAGTATGTGAATGAATATCTTGTGTGTCTGAACTACACGTGCTGTCGACGTTTCTTGTCGCCCTTTGTGACGTCCATCTGAAATCATTATTCTTGGTTAGCTCTTGTTAGCCTTCTTATTTTTCTTTGTGTACTTTTTGTGGTTTTGTTGTTGTTATAGTAAGACCGTGTTGTTCAACTAGTTTATGCTTTGAAAACCTTGGCGGTAGTTTGTCCCTTCTGTTTCTTTCCTAAATATTGTCTCATTCAGTACCAACTGCATTGATTCATGTCTGTCCCTGTTAGCTAACTCAATCCTCTTAGTTTTTATCTTTTCCACTCTTTCCTTTATTTTCAGATATAGTTCGGTTTGGAAAGCATTGATTTTTCTTAGGTTACCATGTTCATCATTAAATGTCACGTTACTAAAGAAAATATGTGTTCTTCCCGTAAACAGTTCCTGTGGCGTGCGTTGAGTTATCGAACGAATTGCATTATTATATGCTATGAAAATTTCTGCCAATACTTCCTCATGCTTTATGTCGAACTTTCTTTCTTCTTTTCTACAATGATACTTTATGAATTTATGAATTTCTCGACGACTATTGGAATGGCGTCATTTGCAACTCCTTATCGTATTGCCTACAAAAGTCCTTGAACAGGTCTGACGAAAGTTCCGCCCCTTGGTCGCACACTATTTTTTCTGGCACTCCGAAAAATGTCATACATTTTACAATGGAGCTGATTATATTAATACTATTTATATCTGGAATTGTATCTTCCCAAGAAAAACTCGAGAATTTGCCTATGATAGTCAGTACATGTTTCTTGTTGACAAAGTACAAATCTATGTGTATAATTGACATAGGTCTGTCCGGCGTCTCCGTAACGCTGTTTGTTCCTATCGTACGCTTCTAATTGTCTGTGCTATTTATGGCTTCATATGCGGGAAATATACTGTCCTCCTTAAGTGTGTCAGTGTCTCCTCTGCACGTCTGTGGTTGCTATTCTGATGATATTCCCTAATACCTTTCCCTTGTTCGTTCTCTAAAATCTAGCAAAGGGACACTTGAGTTTATTGTCTTCTTTTATCAGGACCATGGTGCCTGGTTCCACGGTCTTAAAGCACGGACAAGTAGGATGTACTCCAGTTCTTCTAGAACGCTTGGTGCAATTGGCACAATTTTTGGTTTAGGTGGTTTAAATCAGGTTTGTCGATCGTTGCATTTTCCCCATATAAAATGACCAGCAGTAAGAATCTTCAAATCGTAAATAAGAGAGTAGAGTTTCCAACGAAGCAATAAAAACGGTATTTGATGTCTTCACAGCAGCCTCCCATAATCCACCGAAGTTTGGTGTGCGAAGGGGAATGAAATGTCAAATGACAATCTCGCTTCTCTGTGGATCACTCAAAAATATCACGCTTTTCCATTTGAGAGAAATCGATAGGGAAAGGTAGAGGGAAACCATGATAGTGTGGCCAGTTTTATGTAGGTTTGCAATGCCACTTCAGGTGGGGAAGTGTGGAATGCGAATAGCTCCCCTGGGGGATGATAAGAGAGGGGGAACATGATCAGCTCTTAAGTTCCACAACCTTCCATGTATCTCAACAAACACCAATCTAGGAGAACTACGTATGGAAATGAGATCCACAATGGATACGTGACAAGGCCATGAATAATAAAAAGCAAAGCGAAAATTTTGAACGCCCCGAAAGAGCGTCTCCAAGCATCGACGTTGTTATTTGCTTAAAAATGTTTTAATGAATGGTCCAATTTGGACCATTTTTGGCATGAAGATAATCAAAACATAATTGCATTTACACTTACGAAATCAAAAATGTGGGCGTTAGACAGGGCTTGGCGTGGGTGTATGGGCGTTTGTGCGATAGAGTGGGTGTGGCACCCTGCTTAAATATATTTGCGCTGCGCAAGAAGATCAAGAATACCCGTTACTCGTAGAGTAAAAGGGTATGCTAGATTCGTCGGAAAGTATGTAGCAGGCAGAAGGAATAGTTTCCGACCCCATAAAGCATATATATTCTTGATCAGGATCACTAGCCGAGTCGATCTAGCCATGTCCGTCTGTCCGAATGAACGCTGAGATCTCGGCAACTAAGAGCTACAATAATGGGATTAGGCATGTAGATTCCTGACATTCCTGCGCAGCGCAAGTTTGTTTCAGAAATTTGCCACGCCCACTCTAACGCCCACAAACCGCCCAAAACTGTGGCTCCTACAGTTTTGTGGCTAGAATAAAAAAAAATTTGCCACGCCCACTTTAACTCCCACACATGCTTTTCATGCTAGATAAAAAATGTTAACTGAAATGTATTGGTCTCGTCAATATCTATCGATTGATCCAAAACAAGTTTGCGACGCTCACTCTAACGCCCACAAACCGCCCAAGCCTGTGGCGCCCACAATTTTCATGCTAGATATAAAATTTTAACTGAAATGTATTGGTCTCGTCAATACCTATCGATTGATCCAAAACAAGTTTGACACGCCCATTCTAACGTGGATATCGCTTAAATCTGTCTACCATAACCACATATTGATATCACGGGTAGGTGGCGCATTTCAATCTCGCTTTGCTGCTTGCATATCTCCATTTCCCTTTGCTCCCATAAGCTGAGTAACGGGTATCTGATAGTCGAGGTACTCGACTATAGCGTTCTTCCTGGTTCTTTGTAGTTTCCGAGATCGCAGCGTTCATACGGACAGACGTACAGACGGACATGGCTAGACCAAAGACCATAGAATAACAAGATGCGTAACAGCCATACAACTGAATGTACTGCAAAATTTTTGGTGTGGATTTTCGATGTGGGTTTTCGATCTTGCTTTTGTGCATTGTCCGTGTAAAACTCTTTGGTTGTGTTGGTGAATCATTTCGTGTGGTCTGCTGCAATAAGGGCTCAGTGTCGCATTTGACTAACGCAAGTTGTCAAAGGCCTGTAGGCCAGGGGTCTAGTCGCTCAACCGCGAGAATTGCAGGTCGGAGTTCAACCCCGGCTTGGAACAACTTTTTTTTTTTTATGCAACCGGTCTTTTATTTAAACAATTAAATAAAATGAACATGGTGTTCATGGTGTTTTAAACAATCTCCATGGTATTGTTCCATGGCATGTTTCACTTAATTTTTTAAAAAATGGCCGATTGAAAACATCATCGATTGTTTGTGTCACTTATCGCTAATAGATGCTTACAATAATATCATCGACTTGATTGACCCAAGCACAAAAGTCACATTCTTCATTTGGTTGTCGACGAGTACACATCTTACAGCTCTCCAATTAATTTTTGACTTATAGCAATGAATACCGGTCGGGAAAAGGGAAGACGCCTCTTGAGCGGCAATAAATGCTCGCTGGCACATTGTAAGAAATCAAAGCGGGATTTTCCAGGCATAAAATTGTTCAAGCTTCCTTCTAATGATGATTTTCTTTTCATAGAATGGGCAAAGCAATGCGGCTTTACGGAAGATTTTGTAGCAAACTCCGGTTCGCTCTTTTTATGTGAAGACCACTTTTTACCTGAAAATATCGGTCAAAGGTATTTAAAAAAGGGGGCCATTCCAGTTCAAAATCTGTCCAGGCCAATGGAAAAGGTGGAGAATACAGAAGAGGACCCGAACCTGTTTCAATCCCCTCCAAGAAAAAGAATTCGATCCGAGTCTCCGGCGGAATCTTGCCGCCAATGCCATAGACATGTTACAACTTTAAAGGCCTTTCAAAAAATAATTATTTTAAATAAAAAAAATTTACAATATAAAAAGAAACGACTGGAATTGCTGGAAAAAGAAAATGTTAATCTCAAAAAACGAGTAGAACGGCTTAAGCAAAAAGTAAGCAAGAATTTTGTATCGGAAATAGATTCTATGGCCCTAAGTGAAAATGAGAACATTTTAGTGAAAATGCTTATAAAAGAAAAAAGTGGAAGACGCGTTAGGTGGAATACAACAGAAAAATTATTTGCGCAATCCATTTTTTTAGGTCATCATCAACCTACATATTTTTGCGAAATTCTCTCAAGCTGAATCTTCCTAGTCCCTCGTCGTTGCAAAAGTGGAACTCCATTAAAAAACTTCAACCAGGCGACAATGAATGCTTATATAAAGCATTAAAAGATGCAATCAAACCGATGAATAAAGCTGAAAGGGAATGTATCTTAGCATGCGACGAAGTTTCTATTAAGAAAAACTTGACTTATAATTCATCTAGCGATATAAATGACGACTTGGAGCATTTACTCAACGCTCAAATAACTTGGGAACACACATATGCGCTTTTATTTTAAGAGGTCTTTTTTCAAATTGGAAATTCGTTTTTAATTATTTTGTCCCAGCTACAATTATAAAAGGCGATGAGCTTAAATCTCTTAGTTTTAAAAATATTTTCGTTTCTGAAGAAATTTGGTTTTTCCTAAGAGGTATAGTTTTTGATCAAGGAGGGAATAATAGAAAATGCTGTTCTCTTCTTGGAGTTACTAAAGAAATCCCCTTCTTCACTTTGAAGGAAAAAAAATACAAAAAAAAAATAAAAAAAAAAATAAAAAAAAACTAAGAAATCTATTTGTAAAAAACTAAAAACAATAAAAAAACAAAAACTAAATTTAAAAAAACTAAAAAATCTATCAAAAATATTTAAAAAAAAAATGTCAAAAAGTACAGCTAATAAAATATTAAAATAAAAAAAAAATATAAAAAAATATTAGGTTGAATCCAGCCTCAGAGTGGACTCGAACATGGAACTGAAATCCATTATCCACGGGCCACCAACATACGCAGAGCGCCACAGCCAGCTTATAATTCGCATGAGCAATACGTCTTTTAGATCGATTCCTTTTCGTCAACATAATTCAAGAATCGACAATTGTGACAAAAATTGAATTTTGACTTTTTCACAGCGCAAAGTGTCGTGAGCGAGATAGCAAGAGAGAGGGAAAGAGAAGGAAGCAAAGCAACGGCATTCTAAAAATAGATTCCTATACGTGTAAGGGTTGTTTTGCAAAAACTAGCCCGCCTGTGTACATTTTCTTACTCCTAGTTACGCATCTTGTTAATCTATGGTCTTTGGCTAGACCGACTCGGCTAGTGATCCTGATCAGGAATAAATATACTTTATAATGTCGGAAACGCTTCCTTCTACCTGTTACATACCTTCCAATGAATCTAGTAAACAAGAAAATAAGGAAACAAGGGAAGATTCCAACCCCGAGCTGGCCCTTTCGATCGATTTATATGTTGGGCTTGGCTAGAAGAGTTTAGGCCCCAATCGAAAGCAACGGATGCATTAATTGATGATACTCGATGCAGCCTTGAGCCCTCTGATGGGTCAGTATAGTTGACGAGCCGTTGGTAGGAGGAATTGGGGACCAGCATGAAGGAATAGAGTACGGCAATGCGGAATTATTGCATCTGTGACTGGATGATGCAGCAAAATCGGATGTATTCCTTTGTTCCCCTGCTTTGAATTCTGGATACGCCTGAGATGAAGCTATGCCAAGTTGCTAAGCTTGCAAGACGATGCCAGATCCATCCACTGAATTGATATCAGTGCCTTTAAACGCCTCTCGGGTAGATCAGATGGAGGGATGGACTCATAGTTTGTGGCTGCGCCGTCTGCTTGTAAAAAGGAAGGCCCGTTTTTCCACAATTGAAAAATATTATTATATTATGCCCTTTGCCCGCTGTTGGATTTTTACTACCCTGTTGGTAACAAAAATGTTGAAGCTAGAGGGAGCTTCTCGTATCTAAGCAAGTGCTACTGTGGAGTAGCTTCAGCAGTGATATTTACAGAAAAACTTAATTTCTTTGGCGATATTTGACATGAGATCTGATAATAGAAGCGTTACTCAGCTTTCTCGTTGATTTCGAGAATAAAAAAAGGGACGAAACAAACACTTAAAAGCTGAGAAATTTGCAAATTCAATTCGTAGTGCATTGCTTGCGGCAATCCATTTTTTTCTTTTGCTCGTAGAGTAAAAGAGTATACTAGATTCGTTGGAAAGCAGAAGGAAGCGTGTTCGATCACTAGCCGAGTTGATTAAGCCCTGTCCGTCTGTCCGTCTATCCGTATGATCACTATAAAAGCTAGATTCTTGGGCTTCCTGCGCAGCGCAAGATTGTTTCGGCAGGGTGACGCTCCCTCCCCCCACAATCGCTCATAACGCTAGCACACGTCTATCGCCAAATTTTTTAACATTTGGAAAAATTTAAGTGAGATTTTGTTCTTATTATCAATACCCATCATCTACTTGACCAAAATTATTCAAATCGAACAATTTTTTAAAAAGCTATTTCCAAACAATAATAAATTATAATTAGCAAACTCAATAGAGTGCGAGAGGGATAGAGATATATTCATACAGAAAATCGTCGTACATACGGACAGACGGACATGGTAGATCGACTCGGCTAGTGATCCTGATCAAAAATATTTCACGGTGGACGGCAGAACGCGCAGTGGCGAAGCGCACCTGGAGACTGTGCGAAGGCGACTACTATGTATAACTGCAGAAATAAAAATCTGCAGTGATAGTCCGATCACAGTACTTAAACGCCTTATACTAAAGTCATGTTTTAAATGTCGTTGGAAAGATAAATTTAAGATCAAAAAACTTTACTTTTACATTGCTGTTCTTACCGAAATATCTGCATTTTAGAGCTAAATATAATTAATTTGTATAGATTTTTTTGTATTTTTTTTTAATTGGACAGTCGGTTTAGAAAACACCCTCACAATTTGAGATTCCTCAACTTACACATTATTAGGAAAATTCGCGTTTAGAACTTATAGAATTCCGATCAGAGCAAATTACTCTTTAGGTTTATTCGAAGGCGTCGAAAACTATGCAACTCTGGTTAATGGAAAATAATACATATTTTAGCACCATAGAAGAACAGTTTTTTTAGGTTTTAAAATGTAACTGCATTTTGGACTTCACGTGCAGAAATAAGCCAACGACCATTTGTTTCTCTGGCTTATATCCCGTTTGGACTTATTATAGCGACTTAAAGTTAGAACACAAATTTAATTTATGTAAGCCATATCTCTTACACCGATTTTGCTTTAGGTATTAAAAAAAAGTCACTAAAACGCCAAAAACAATTTTTGAAAATGTTGATCTAGGATCAAAAAATATAAGTGTTCACGGCTCAAGGGCAATTAATTTCTGTAGGCAGTGTCGAGCGGCAGTTTTCTCCAGATGTCTACATCTCGCGCGCTCGCACTGCTGTCCGCTCTCCCTCTCCATCTGTCCCCTAAGTCTCCACTCCGCTCTAGAGCGCTTTAGTTAAGCTTACGTAGTTTTAATTTCCAAGTCGTTTTGTTCGTTTCTTCTTTCCTTGGACTTACAAAAATTTCAGCGATCAAGCTGTTGAAGAACGCATTACAGCCGTTATTTAATTTTGAATCTCATTCTATCTTTGGTATATGAAATACTAACTTTGCCCTTTTTGATATATTTTGGTGCTGCGTCACACTTTAGAAATTTTTTAGGACTTTGTGTTAGTAGTCTTAACACAAAGTCCTAACTGAAAGCATCGGACACACAAAAAATGTGACAAGGTTAATCATTTAAATACAGTCCACTCAAATCGGGAAATAAAACGTTTTTATTCTACACCACATGTTTGGTCCTTCTAGCCAAATTTAGTTACTGATTAACATGGATCCGTTTAAACTTTTGAAGGCAGCTAGAAGTCGTGCGAAGGCAAGCATTACGCGTTTGCTAAGGGCGTCTCAAGATCCACGTGCGGGATCAAGATGGGAGCTTGATGAACTACAAGTTTCATTGGAAAGGCTCAACATCGTATGGAAAGAATTCAAGTCCATCAGCGACCAAATGGTCCTTTTTGACGAAGAGGAAGGGTACGTCGGTCCAGCCATCGACAACGAAAGGTACGAGGACAAGTACTTACAAGCGAGCACATTATTTCGCAACCTCATACGCACCTGTGAAGAATCTCAGGAGAATGAAAGAGAAGGCAACCACTTCAGACAACCTGGCAACCCTGATGAGGCCGCATCAATGGCATCAGGAGTAGGAAATCTGGTTCGTTTTCTGGAACAACAGCAGCAGCTCAACGAGCGTTTGGCTGAGTAACAAGCAACGCTTTTAAGGGCAAACTCGACTGCAAATGTAATGCATAATGAACTGCCAAAAATCCACATCAAGCTATTAGGTGGCGACCGCAAGGAGTGGCCAGCCTTTAAAAACATCTTCGAGAGTACGATCCATAGCAAGCAGCATTTGACAGCAATACAAAAGTTGCACTACTTGAAAACGTACATCACTGGAGAAGCAGCTGACTTGATTCGACATATGCCAATAACGAATGCAGCTTACGAGGCTGCTTGGACTTGCCTAATTGATCGGTAAAATATACCACGTCACATTGTTAACACTCTGCTGGAGACATTTGTTAACTTACCTTCGACCACCAGAGCAGATGTAACGGTTCTGCGCAAGGTGATGGTCGGAGCCACCGAAATTGTACGCGGCCTGGATGCAGCAGGGCAATCTATAGGGACTGCTGGATTATACACTTCATCCTAGCCAAGATCGATGCTGAAACCCGTCGCAAATGTATCGAAGGAAGCCGGGAACTGGAATCTCCGTCTGTGGATGATCTACTAAAGTTTTTAGACCGACGTTGCGAGGAATTCGAACTCAGCAAAAGTGAGACAGCCATTGACTCCAAGGGTTGCCCACAACATGGCAAGGCAAAGCGATCGTCACACGCTTTAGTATCAATGGAAGCAAACACTTGTGTGAAATGTAATTCCAAGGAGCAAAAGATCTACGCCTGCTCAAAATTTGGTGAACTGTCAATCGAGCAAAGGCGCACATTTGTTAAGGCAAAATCACTGTGCTTTAACTGCCTTAAGCCTGGGCATGTGTCTCGAAAGTGTGAATCCAAATTCACATGCAAGTTTGGCCACAATCGTCACCACTCTCTGCTACAAGCAGATATTTTTGGTTCGCAAGCCGCTGTCGCTTCGACACACTCACGTGATGATGAAAGGCACATCCCAAGCGCTCCCGAAGATGCAACGGTCACCATCAGCTTCTTCGCAGGAGCATCAACGCAATCTAACACAATCGCTGGCCAATGATGGAATAAAATGGAGTTTTATACCTCCCCATTTGCCACATTGGGGAGGGAAGTGGGAGTCATCCGTACGTTCCATTAAATTACATCTGGGTCGACTTGTGGGAAAGACTGTTCCAACCTTTGAACACATGCAAACTCTGATCGCTCAGATCAGTGCAGTGGAAAGCTCGCGAACGTTATGCTACACTGACCTTACCTACTTGTCTGCGGCACACTTTTTAATTGGACGCCCATTCACAACTGTTCCAGAGGGAGATCTGACTCATTTGCCGATCAATCGTCTGGACTATTAGCAGCACTTGCAATGGATGTATCAAGGGTTTGGAAACGCTGGCATCAAGAGTACTTGACATCCCTACAGCAACGTCGAAAGTAGAGCAACAAGAAACGCAATATCGCAGTAGATAATGTAGTCCTCATCAAAGATTCAAATCTCCCTCCAGCAGCTTGGACACTAGCCCGTGTATTGGAAGCTCATCCTGGACCAGATGGACTTGTACGCGCTGTAAAACTTAAGACGTCTACTGGAGAGATGACCCGGCCCATCACCAAGTTAGCTGTACTGCCTAATTCTGAAACATTGTTTCAGGGCGGCCCGGGATGTTGATGAACGCATTACAGCCGTTATTTAATTTTGAATCTTATTCTATCTTTGGTATATGAAATACTAACTTTGCCCTTTTTAATATATTTTGGTGCTGCGTCACACTTTAGAGATTTTGTAGGACTTTGTGTTAAGACTACAACTGAAAGCCATTCCCCGCCCCAACATTTTGGTCCAGTCGAACCGGATTTTATAATTTTTTGATTTTCCTCTCCTGAAGTTTCCTTTATTTTTTCTTAGCAGCAACGGTTGTTCGGACTGATTCAGACAAGCTCCACATATTATTATTATTGACCGGTCATACAGGCAGTTTATCGAACCCTATTTCGACTAACTTTCTGTATGATATATTTCTTAATCCAAAAGTGATTAATCCGCCGCAACGGCATTGAATATATGTATTACCATTCCGTTATTTGTGCACGACAATATTCCAGTTTCTTTTGCCCACAATTGTACACTTGAAACAATTCCAGTAGATGTTGTGAGCAGTTGAATAACTCCCCACAAATAGAAGCAGCAGCAGATGGCCGGCCGCTTACCAGATACGCGGCGAATTCGCGTAGTAACGGCACGGCGAGGAGAACGAGAGAGTTTGGAGACCAAGGGTGGAGATCGAGAGAGTTTGGAGACCAACGAAGGAGAGCGAGAGAGTTTGGAGACCAATGAAGGAGAGCGAGAGTTTGGAGACCAAGGATGGGGATCGAGAGAGAATGGAGACTTCGCGGGCAGAGCAAGAGTACCGTGTGCAAAAGCGGATAACGGAACTCCACCGGACTTTGGACTCTCCCGTGAACTTTGGACCGGGAGAAGAAGTGCCACATCTCGGCAGTGGAGTGGCACACAGGCGTGCCACAAACATCATGGGAATCAGCGGGACGGCAGCTGTGGGCAGAGCATCGGTTGGAAGCGGTACGTGAAGGACAAGTGGGTCAACCAGGAGGCACGGACTTTGGACCCGGAGTGGAGAGATCCAGCGGGCCGTGCGCAAAAGGGAAATAACGGTTCCCGGAGGCCCTATATAAGGCCGCAGAGCGCTGGCAGCTGGGTCAGTCGATCACAAGGAGTCAAACCGTCAAGATCACTCAGATACCAAAGTGAACAATCAAACAACCAGATAATCTACAAGGGAACAACAGCAAGTCGAGTCGCCAAAGAAGCAGCGCCGTGGGAACCTTCGAGGAGCGAGATTGCTACGTCGAGACGATCGGGGTTGGGATACCAGGAATCTCCGAATCGAGACGCAGGTAGCTGAGATCCAGAGGGCACACGGCTAGGTCAAGGTGGTTGATTAACCCTGTCCACAAAGTCCTGGCGTTACGCCTGGAAAGAGTATAACAAGCCAGAAAAGAGAGCAGTCGATCGGTACGGTCTCGAGTGGAATTATCCAGGAGAGCCCTACGGATTCGACTTGCGAGGTCCCGGAGCGGCGTGCCCGAACCCCGAGCATAACAAGCCAGCAGGGAGAGCAGTCGATCGGTACGGTCTCGAGTGGAATTATCCAGGAGAGCCCTACGGACTCGACTTGCGAGGTCCCGGAGCGGCGTGCCCGAACCCCGAGTACCAAAAGCCACGCGGAAACGTCCCGGACAAAAAGCAAAAGGGTGAGGCTAGGGTGGAACGTTCGTTTACACTAGGCGTGGAAGCGAAGTAAGGCGCGAGGCAGCTTCCTGGCGTTCCGCCTTGACTGCCCGCGCGGGCTGAGTAGAAACCCCAGTGGGACCATCCGGGACAGAGCAAGGGACAGGCGGCGGTGTGTCGAAAGGAGCGATCCTGGAGAGCGCAGCTTCTGTTCACCCTAGTCTGAAAACGGTGACGCTTCCCTAAGCCCGTACGGCCGATACCCCTCGCGAGTCCGAGTCGGTACCAGCAGTCAGCAAGTCACGCGTGAGGAGCGAACAGCGAGCGAGCGTCTTCAGGGAGCTGCGAGGATCTTCAGGGAGCGGCGAGGATCTTCAGGGAGCTGCGAGTATCTTCGGAGAGCTACAGGACTGGAGCACCGAGTCATCACGGCGAGAGGTCCTCGAGTCAATCAGGACCGTCGGAAGCACCGAAGGTCACAAGCAACGAGTCAAGGCCAACCAAGCGACTAAGACACTTGTAATAATATACCCGCAACAAACCCAATACGAACCCGTGAATTCTATGCTTTCTCACTGGGCTACTGGGCGGTCACGTTAATATAAATTTGGTGGGACGAACACACAATATACTGAGCTAGCCGCACGAATCTCGTAGCGAGCAGACCATAAAAATCAGTTCGTTACATCTGGCGCCCAACGTGATTGTCCCTACAGTGAGAACAGCACAATAAAAATGGGAAAGAAGTGGACTCAAGAAGGAAGACTTCGGCCATGTCGCAAAGAGGCTCAACGTCGCCCTGGAGGGCAGGCTAGACGACATGAGGAAGGCGCTATCGGAATACTACTCCGAAACAGAGAACGACCCACAACTCGTCGACATCTGGGCCGAGCTGGAGGCGACATACTACGACAGAGCCGGCCCAAGCATTACGTTAACGAACGCTGAAGGGGACAACCTGGTGGCAAGCCTGAGCATTGACAACATGCAAAAAGAGGCCCACAGGAGAGAATCAAGCCAAGAAAAGAAAGCAGCAGCGCTGACCCCGAGACCAAGCCAGGCGGACTATGCAAAGGTCGCTAAGCAGGTCCGCGAATGGTCGTTCAGGTTCGACGGGGCGGAAAAACCATTCGAGATCCTGGAGCAGGTAGAATGGTCCGCCAACACGTACGGTTTGGAGCTTGATATGATCCCTCGAGCGATGCCGGAGTTGCTAAAAGGAAGGGCTTTGAAATGGTTCATCGCCAGCAATAAGCAGTGGAGAACTTGGGTAGAATTCATTGAAAGTTTCCACCCATACTTCCTGCCAAGAGATTTCTTCACCAGGCTGGCGGACCAGGTCCGGCAAAGGAAGCAAGGCTTCAGCGAGTCGTTCAAGGACTACATGATCGACATTCAGACGATGGTGAGGCCACTTAACTATTCTACGAAAGAGACGTTAAGGGTCATTAAAGAGAACTGCACCCCAAGCCTACGGATGTTCTTAAGAGCATACAAAGTGTCGGACCTGGACACGCTAATGATCCTAGCCGATGAGTACGAAGAACTTGAAAAGGAACGGAAAGTCTTCGCACAGGAGAACAAGTTCTCAAAGACAACGTCGGCGTCACCAACACAGGTGACATGCAGGAGATGCGAGGAGGTAGATAACCAGGACACACGAGGAAACGACCAATGGTCACCACCACACCAAGCCAGACGACAGCAGGCAACAGACGCACCACGCGGAGGCCATTGGGCACCACCTCCACAGCAACAGAGACAGCCAAACAATACCTTGTGGAGGCCGCCAAGCAACACACAGAGGCCACAAGATGCCAAGAGGCCTGTCGGAAATGCGGTGGGAACGGACACTGGGCTAGAGGATGTCGAAACCAGCGGCTGCTGTTTTGCTGGATATGCGGCAAGGTGGGTGTTAGGAGCGTCGATTGCTGCCAACGATCGGGAAATGGCCAGCGATCTCAGCCGCAGAGAGGCGAGCGGGGATCGCACAATGCCACCTCTCCAAACTAACGGGCAAGCTAATCGAGGAGGAGCAGCAGTTGTCCGCAGCTGTGATGATTGGTGGGAACAGCTACAAAGCCACAATCGACACCGGAGCAACGGCAAGCTTCGTCAGCGAAGAATTGGCGGACAATATTGCTGCTCTAGGAAGGATTACAAAGACGAGACGGCAAGATAGGTTGGCAGATGGAAGGTGCGGCGGAATTGATGCGCAGCTCGAGGTGGAGGTCAAATTCGGCAACAAACAAGTGACCATGAGCTTGTTGGTTTTACCCGGAGTAGTGGATCCATTAGTGTTGGGATGGAACTTCCTGAAACAAGTCGGAACAGAGATAAGGTGTGCTGGACACGAGATAATAATACCAGCCAGGAACCGACCCAATGGATGGCTCGAGGAGAAGCTATCAGTAGCAGTCGTTCAACAAGTAAACGAGTAGGACGATACTACAGCGTTCCTTGAAACAGAGCTGGCAGACTTCAGCACAATGTCGGGAACATCGAATATGGCAGAACACCAGATCAAAATGAAGGACGACAAGCCAATCAAGCAGAGATACTACCCAAAGAACCCAAAAATTCAAGGGGAAATCAACGCAAAGGTGGACGAGCTTCTCCAAATGGGGTTCATAGAGCATTCAAAAAACCCATACAGCTCCCCCATCGTGATGGTGAAAAAGAAGACAGGCAAGTGGAGACTGTGTGCCGACTTCAGGCAGATCAACGCGAAGTCAGTGAAGGATGCCTACCCAATGCCCCGCATAAACTACCTCCTAGATCAACTAATGGAAGCGCGGTACATCAGCAGTTTGGACCTGAAGGATGGATACTGGCAGATCTCACTGGAAGAGAGTAGCAGGCAATATACGGCGTTTACGGTACCAGGCAAAGGTCTGTTTCAGTGGAGGGTAATGCCATTCGGACTTCATTCGTCGTCTGCGACCTTTCAACGGGTGCTGTACCGGGTGATCGGCCCCGAAATGTCGCCGCACGCATTTGCTTACCAGGACGACATCATAGTGATCGGGCGCTCGCTGGAAGAACACAAGGCCAACCTAAAGGAAGTGTTCCGACGACTAAAGAAGGCAAATCTGAGATTAAACCCGGAGAAGTGCCAATTTTTCTAGAAAGAGCTGTTATATCTCGGTCATCGAGTGACTAGCGAAGGAATAGGCACGGATCCGGAATAGGTAGCAGCCATCGCCGAACTAGAACCACCATCGACAGTAAGAGAGCTCCGACAGTACCTGGGCGTAGCATCATGGTACCGCCGGTTTGTACCTGACTTCGCAAAAATAGTCAAACCTCTCAACGATCTGCTACGCAAGGGCAATAAATGGGTGTGGACACAGGAACATCAGACGGCGTTCGAAGAGGTGAAGGCAAGACTCGTCGCAGACCCCGTACTGGCATGCCCGGATTTCGACAAACCATTCACCTTGCAAACTGACGCAAGCGACTACGGCATCGGGGCAATCTTGACCCAGGAAACTGAACGAGGCGAAAAGGTAATCTCTTACTCAAGCCGAACGCTCAACGGCGCTGAGAAGAATTACTCCGAAAGCTCAAACCGTATCTGGAAGGTTACCACTTTAAAGTAGTAACCGACCAACAGCATAGAGAGCCCTTCAGGGAGGATCGCCAGATGGGCCCTGGAGTTGCAGCAGTACGACTTCGAAATAGCGTACAGGAAAGGGCAACTCAACGTGGTGGCAGACGCTTTGTCAAGGCAGCCACTGCCGGAAACGCTTCGAGGGATCAAGGAGACGTCGGCGGCGGAAGCTTCTGCAGCATGCAGCTGGATTCTGGAAATGCGCGAAAAGATAAGGACCCAGCCGCAAAAGTATCCGGACTACGTGATGGAGGGTAACACCCTGTACAGGAATATACCTCATAGAGCGGGCAGCGAAGATGTTGCAACATGGAAGATGTGCGTCCCGAAAGCTCTACGGGAAACGGTGCTGAAGGAGAACCACGACTCACCGGCGGCTGGCCATGTAGGAAGCCGAAAGACAATAGCACGTCTGGCAGCCCGGTACTACTGGCCAGGAATGCACAGAGACGCCCGAGCCCACGTGCGAGGATGCGAGACATGCATGAGATTCAAGCCGAATCAGAAGCAAATGGCTGGGAAAATGCTTACGCAGGTGCCAGAGGAACCATGGGCTACGGTATGTGCGGACTTCGTCGGACCCCTGCCGCGTTCGAAGCACGGCAACCAAATGCTGCTAGTATTGATAGACCGGTTCTCCAAGTGGACTGAGTTGGTGCCGCTGCGAAGCGCGACGGCCGAGTCCCTAAAGAAAGCTTTTAAAGAACGCATAATCGCGAGGTATTGGGTCCCCAAAATAGTCATAACGGACAACGGAGTTCAGTTTACCAGCAAAACTTTCAAGAGTTTCCTGGCCGAAATGGGAGCCAAGCAACAGTTCACAGCTCCATACACCCCACAGGAGAACCCGACTGAGAGAGCCAATAGGACGGTGAAAACAATGATAGCGCAGTTCGCAGGGCAGAACCAAAGAGACTGGGACGAAAAATGGCCAGAAATCATGCTGGCAGTAAACACGAGCGACACACCGTCGTTCATTACCCAAGGCAGAGAACCAAGACTACCGAGCGCCCTATACGACAGATAAACCGTAGGGACCGGACGACCGACAGAGACCCCGGAAGAGAAAGCAAACAAACTCAGGGAAATCTTCGAGATTGTAAGGCGGAACCTGGAGAAAGCATCCCAGGACCAGGCTAGGCAGTATAACCTAAGGAGGAAGCCAGAGGTGGTGTGGGCCAAGGAACACCACTTATCAAAAGCGGCCGAGGGGTTCGCAGCAATATTGGCCCCAAGATACGACGGACCTTACCAAGTCATAGGTTTTGCGTCACCAGTAATCTGCAAAATACGACACATAAACACAAAGAAAGAGCGGACCATCCACGTAAGCGAGCTGAAACAGCAACAAACGGAAAACACAAGCGAGCGGCCACAGCAAGCAAACACAACAGACGCAAAACAACATTGAAAGTCCAAGGTACCCCCAAGGATGCCCAAAGGATACTACGGAAGGAGTCCAAGGATACCTCCAAGGATTACCAAAGGATACTACGAAAGGATCCCAAGGATACCCCCAAGGATGCCCAAAGGATACTACGAAAGGAGTCCAAGGATACGTCCAAGGATTCCCAAAAGGTACTACGAAAGGAGTCCAAGGATACCTCCAAGGATGACCAAAGGATACAACGAAAGGATCCCAAGGATACCTCCAAGGATGCCCAAAGGATACTACGAAAGGAGTCCAAGGATACC
This sequence comes from Drosophila suzukii, assembly GCF_043229965.1. NCBI lineage: Eukaryota > Metazoa > Arthropoda > Insecta > Diptera > Drosophilidae > Drosophila > Drosophila suzukii. The sequence goes on along the minus strand of NW_027255939.1, from coordinate 2,632,925 downwards.
TCCAAGGATGCCCAAAGGGTACTACGAAAGGATTCCGAGGATACCTCCAAGGATGCCCAAAGGATACTACGAAAAGAGTCCAAGGATACCTGCAAGGATTCCCAAAGGATACTGAGAACAAATTCCAAGGATACCTCCAAGGATTCGAAAGGGATACTACAAACCGACTCCAAGGATACTACAGGGCATCTACAAAGGCGCAATGAAACACATAAAGGACATCAGGAGAACGTTAAGAACACAAAGGGAGCGAACCAGAGCGTCTAAGGTCTCGATTGGGACTGACCGGAGGAAGGAAAAAAACACGCATCAAAAGTCTGCCGAAGGAAGGGGGAAGACGGCACAGAGCAGAGAGCTGTACCGTAGATCTGGGTGGTAAGGAGAGGCCGATGGAAATAGCGGGATTGAGCAAAGAGGAAGGCTCGGAACCGAGGTGTCGTTAAAGGGAGCCCAGGCTCCAGCTGAACAATCAAAATCGACGAGCATCATGAGCACACGCATAACCAGGAGCGAAGCGCGCAAAATGATGGCTGCCCACCAGCCGTCCGGAGGATCTAGCCCGGGGCAAGGATGGTCGACAGCCCGGCCTACCCGACAGCGACGTCGAGTTGGTGGAGGACCCGCGGGTGGAGCAACGGCGATGGCGGCTTCGCAAAGCGGTCAACCGGGCCGACGGACGCATCCCGACTGGCGCGGCAGAGGTGGAGTGGGCTAGCGAAGAGCCGCCCCAGGACCAGCTGGCTCCCAGTAGCCATGCCGAGGCTGTGGTAGCGGCTACGTGGTAGTTTCGACGAAAGTGCGAGGCGCGAAGGCGGAGCGAGGAGCGGCGGTTAAAGGAGATGGAGGAGTCGCCGGAGTGGCAGGCCCAACTGCGGATGGCCGAGGAGGAGGAGCAGCAGCTGTGGGAAAACCACAGTGGACGCCAGCACGACCGCCCACGCCGAGGTTCGAGCAGCCACCACCGCAGCAGCAGCCACCACAGCGGCAGCAGCTCGAACGCGAGCAGCCACCACCGCAGCAGCAGCCACCACAGCGGCAGCAGCTCGAACGCGAGCAACCACCATCGCAGCAGCAGCCACCACAGCAGCAGCCACCACCGCAGCAGCAGCCACCACCGCAGCAGCAGCCACAACCGCAGCAGCAACACATCCGGACGGACATACCGGCGGCCCATGTGAGCCACAGCACCCGGACGTTCGTGGCCGAAGGAGTTAGGTGGCGACAGCAGACGGTTGTCTGGACCTGGCCGGAGGGACCCGTAGAGGAGACGGCAGCGACGGAGGAGCCCCGAATCTGGGAAGAAAGTGGTCCCCGGGTGAGCCCGCTGGATCCCAGGACCCGTGGCAGACCGGAGCAGTGGGCACCACCGACGCCGAGCACCGGACCAACAACGTCAAGGACAGGGCCATCGACGCCAATGCCTACCGGGAGCGCGACGGTAAGCGCGGAGCCAGATGAGCCGCTGGAGCGAGGACCCTGGGTGTGGCCCGAGCCCGTGGAAGGTGGCCGACCTCCGCTCAAACGGCAGCACTCGGCGCCCGAAGTGTCCGAGGTGGTGACACGGCCGAAATTGTCGCGGACGGTGTCGGCGCCGGAGGGCCAGCGATGGCGAGAGATCGCCAGCGTGAAGCCAGGCTCAGCCGGCGGAGGACGATTGAAGGGCGAGAGAGAGAGACGAGAGGCGAGAGAGGTCGTGTGGAGAGAGAAAGGATGAAAAAGAAAGGAGTGAGGAAATACGAAAACTTACTTAGAAAGTTGCAAAATCACCATGAGCCAGGGAAGGGGGCGCCTCGATAGGCGATCGATTGGCACTGGACGATAGTGCGATCAATGGGCACACGAAAATGGAAATATCGGCCATGGTGGAAATATCGCAACAAGCAGGTGGCAACGCCGCACCGTCGGTATCGATATGCGAATAAACATCGATCACGCACGAATGGTGTGACCAGGCGGAGGAACCAATAAAAGGAGTAGAACGCAGCAATGAGCAGCGAGCTGGGGATCGATAGCCCACGAGTATCGATGTCCCAGTGGAGTCAGGGAGAATATCGGCGCGGGAGATTCAAGTTGCTACGAGGAGGATGACCAGCGCTGTAGGAACTCAACGGAGTTAAGAGCGTCGAGGGAGCATCGAGGGAGCAACGAGGGAGCGCCGCGGGAATCACAAGGACTCGAAGGCTGGGATAAGCAAGGAAACGCCGGAGAGTAGGAACCAGTCTTAAATGTTTCCCGAAGTAAGGGGGGAATGTGAGGAGTTGAATAACTCCCCACAAATAGAAGCAGCAGCAGATGGCCGGCCGCTTACCAGATACGCGGCGAATTCGCGTAGTAACGGCACGGCGAGGAGAACGAGAGAGTTTGGAGACCAAGGGTGGAGATCGAGAGAGTTTGGAGACCAACGAAGGAGAGCGAGAGAGTTTGGAGACCAATGAAGGAGAGCGAGAGAGTTTGGAGACCAAGAATGGGGATCGAGAGAGAATGGAGACTTCGCGGGCAGAGCAAGAGTGCCGTGTGCAAAAGCGCATAACGGAACTCCACCGGACTTTGGACTCTCCCGTGAACTTTGGACCGGGAGAAGAAGTGCCACATCTCGGCAGTGGAGTGGCACACAGGCGTGCCACAAACATCATGGGAATCAGCGGGACGGCAGCTGTGGGCAGAGCATCGGTTGGAAGCGGTACGTGAAGGACAAGTGGGTCAACCAGGAGGCACGGACTTTGGACCCGGAGTGGAGAGATCCAGCGGGCCCTGCGCAAAAGGGAAATAACGGTTCCCGGAGGCCCTATATAAGGCCGCAGAGCGCTGGCAGCTGGGTCAGTCGATCACAAGGAGTCAAACCGTCAAGATCACTCAGATACCAAAGTGAACAATCAAACAACCAGATAATCTACAAGGGAACAACAGCAAGTCGAGTCGCCAGAGAAGCAGCGCCGTGGGAGCCTTCGAGGAGCGAGTTTGCTACGTCGAGACGTTCGGGATTAGGATACCAGGAATCTCCGAATTGAGACGCAGGTAGCTGAGATCCAGAGGGCATCACACGGCTAGGTCAAGGCGGTCGATTAACCCTGTCCACAAAGTCCTGGCGTTAAGCCTGGAAAGAGTATAACAAGCCAGAAGGGAGAGCAGTCGATCGGTACGGTCTCGAGTGGAACTATCCAGGAGAGCCCTACGGATTCGACTTGCGAGGTCCCGGAGCGGCGTGCCCGAACCCCGAGTATAACAAGCCAGAAGGGAGAGCAGTCGATCGGTACGGTCTCGATTGGAATTATCCAGGAGAGCCCTACGGACTCGACTTGCGAGGTCCCGGAGCGGCCTGCCCGAACCCCGAGTACCAAAAGCCACGCGGAAACGTCCCGGACAAAAAGCAAAAGGGTGAGGCTAGGGTGGAACGTTCGTTTACACTAGGCGTGGAAGCGAAGTAAGGCGCGAGGCAGCTTCCTGGCGTTCCGCCTTGACTGTCCGCGCGGGCTGAGCAGAAACCCCAGTGGGACCATCCGGAACAGAGCAAGGGACAGGCGGCGGTGTGTCGAAAGGAGCGATCCTGGAGAGCGCAGCTTCTGTTCACCCTAGTCTGAAAACGGTGACGCTTCCCTAAGCCCGTACGGCCCCTCGCGAGTCCGAGTCGGTACCAGCAGTCACCAAGACACGCGTGAGGAGCGAACAGCGAGCGAGCGTCTTCAGGGAGCTGCGAGGATCTTCAGGGAGCGGCGAGGATCTTCAGGGAGCTGCGAGTATCTTCGGGGAGCTACAGGACTGGAGCACCGAGTCATCACGGCGAGAGGTCGTCGAGTCAATCAGGACCGTCGGAAGCACCGAAGGTCACAAGCAACGAGTCAAGGCCAACCAAGCGACTAAGACACTTGTAATAATATACCCGCAATAAACCCAATACGAACCCGTGAATTCTGTGCTTTCTCACTGAGCTACTGGGCGGTCACGTTAATATAAATTTGGTGAGACGAACACACAATATACTGAGCTAGCCGCACGAATCTCGTAGCGAGCAGACCATAAAAATCAGTTCGTTACAATATTTCAGTGCTACTATTAAACTAAAATATTTCTCAAATATATTTTCAATTCCAATTGTGTGTAAAATATTTCTCAGCCACAGTAAAAAATTCCCGATCATCAAATATTTTCTTAAGATTTGCACTCTTTATTTTGTACTGTGTGTATATTTACAAAAACATTCTAATACAGTCCACTCTAAGTACTTTTTCTTATACAGTCCACTCTAACTACTTTTCTCGACCTACAAGTACGGTTAAATTATTTCTAAAATTAAAAACAAAGTTACAATATCCACAAATGTACTCCAGCAATTCGTCTGCAATTTAGTTGTGTAGGTGACAAACACACGCACCGACAAACAAACATAAGCGAAGTCTTTACAATTCCCGCAACGTTATTTCGCTATTCGCACCCCACATATGTACATATGTACAGTGTACATACATACGTATATCGATATTTTCGCTAGTGCACAGTGGGTCAAGAGCTCACAATAAATGTGCCTTTCAAACATACAATATTAAAGTCCGTAATTCTTTACATAAGTCCGACCATCCGATATAATAAATATTTATTGAATCTGCCCATCCGACAGTGTGACCGTATATACTTACAATCTTGATTGGTTCCTAAATTCCAATTGGATTTAAGCCCGTTTCCTTACTGAATTAAAATTCTAAATTATTTTACGTCATGGCAACATCAGTAAAATCCGCTTTAAGCCGATTTATGGCCACAGTTGACTGTCTGATCCTCTTTGAGGCCACTGTGAACGCTCCAGGTGCTCCTTCCCCAACGTTATCCACCTGTATAATCCGACGAGATCACTTCAATCCATTGTGGCAAACGGTAAGGGCAGCTTCGACATATGTTCCGACTGCATTATAGCTGCAGGCGAGAGCGCCGCAGACACGAAATCCATACTAAAGTCCAAGTATTAGCAAACGTACTCCACTTATAAAATATTTGCCGCGCAGCTGATGGAACAAATCCAAAAAGCTCCAGTAACTCCGTCCCAAAATCGGCTTCCACCTATCGACACAGAGGTCCGACTTTCCGGGACCTTTTCACGGCAATATATTTTTATTCCATTTAAATTCAAAAACAAGCGGCGAAGCTCATTCCATAGTTTCAAGATCCCCACTCACAAATGATGGCTTTCGCTCAGCCTGGAATAACTAACTGAGCGAAAATAAGCGATTGCAGGTGAAGAGTCACTTTTTAATGTGCAATCCATAGCACAAAAGTTGGGAGCAGCCTTAAAAGAACTTCAACGCACTTTTCAAGGTTGCTTTACTTTTTTAAAATTTTCCGGTGTTGATATTGAGAATTGGGACCCTATCCTGGTTTATATGTGCTCGACAAAACTACCAAAGCTCACTCTCTCATTATGGGAGCAATCCATCAAAAAAAAAGCCGAAATTCCTACGTGGCTTAAGCTTGATTCCTATTTGACGGAGCGCCATCGAACTCCTGAGGCCGTTGATAGCTTCCGATCTGCCAATCTCCACCTCCAAAGACACAAAACGAGTGGCAGAATTTCCAAAAATAAATTCCTTCCAACGCAATTTTCCGTACAAAAAGTCCCTCCTAAGAATACTCCATCTGAACATTGGGTTCCATATCCCGCCTTGGATGGCAGACGCACTCGAGGTATTAAATCCTACCAATGCCGAAACTGCCAAAAGATCCATCCGACGCAACGTATTTAATATTTGCATTTTAATTCCTTTATTTGTGCGCGACAATATTCCAGTTTCTTTTGCCCGTTATTGCACACCTAAAACTGTTCCAGTGACAAACAAAATATATTGCAGTGCTACTATGCAACCCATATGTTCTTCAAATATATTTTTATACCCGTTACTAGCAGTGTAAAAGGGTATACTAGATTCGTCGGAAAGTATTTAACAGGCAGAAGGAAGAGTTTCCGACCCCATAAAGTATATATATTCTTGATCAAGATCACTAGCCGAGTCGATCTAGCCGTGTCCGTCTGTCCGTATGAACGCTGAGATCTCAGAAACTATAAAAGATATAGTACTGGGATTAGGCATGCAGATTTCTGAGATTCCTGCGCAGCGCAAATTTGTTTCAGCAGGGTGCCACGCGCACTCTAACGCCCACAAAACGCCCAAGACTGCGGCTCCTGCAGTTTTGATGCTAGAAACAAAATTTTAACTGAATTGTATTGTTCTCATCAATACCGATCGATTGACCCAAAAAAAGTTTGCCACGCCCACTTTAACGCCCAAAAACTTCAAAAAATCGTAAAGGGGCCGTCCATAAACCAAGTGGACAGGGGGGAGGGGGGGTTCGTCAAAAGTCCACGATTTTCCACGAGGGTGGGGAGAGGGGGGCGAGGTAAATGTCCACGTGGACATAGTAAAAATTTAATTTTAACCTTTATGTTATTTATTCCACTTTTAAATTTACTATTAAACTTCTATTTATTTACCATTTTTAAAAATCTCTATAGATATAATTTTAAATAAGAAAAAAAAATTTTTCAATGAAAAAGTCCACGTGGACAAAATGGGGGGGGGGGGGCGGGTTAGTTAAAGATCCACGATTCTCCACGAGAGGGGGAGGGGGTCAAAAAGTGCTTAAAATTTGTCCACGTGATTTATGGACGGCCCCAAATATGAACGCGGATATCTCGGAAACTATCAAAAATAGAGAACTGAGATTTCAGATTAGATTCCGTAGCCTTGTACGCAGTGCAAGCTTGTAACTCGAATATGCCACGCCCAAAAAGCGCCCAAACCTGTGGCGCCCACAATTATCATGCTAGACAAAAAATTTGCCACAGCTACTCTAACGCCCATAACGCTTAAGTCTGTCTACCGCCCACATAACCATATATTGAGATCACGGGTAGGTGGCGCATTTCAATCTCGCTTTGTTGCTTGTATATCTCCATTTCCCTTTCCTTGTTAATTCTAAGTCTGTGTAAAATAAATTGGAGCCACTTTTTATTTTTTACTGTTCCAGCTGCGTGCTTATATTTACATAAATATTCTAATACAGTCCACGGCAACTACTCTTTCTAATACAGTCAGCTCCAACTACTTCTCTCTACCTACAATAACTTCTGAATTGGCTCGAAAATTAAAAACAAAGTTACAATATCCACAAAATTGCCCCAGAAAAACGACTGCAATTAAATTGTGCAAACGCACCGACAATTAAACATATGATGACTTCACAATTCCCGCAAATTCAACGCTATTCCGCTATTCGCACCCCTCATATGTACATTGTACATACATACGAACATCTTCGTTTTCTCCAGCGTAAAGTGGGTCAAGGGCTAACAATAGATGCTAATTTCAAACAAGCAAAACTAAAGTCATTATTAAAGAAATCCCACTATCCTTGCCTATTTAAGCGCCAATGATTGATTAATTTAATTTAATTGAAATACCAAACAATTCGTCTTCGGTCTTCGAGGTACAAGTCTTAACTGTTGTTTGTTTGACAATTTGGTTATAAGTTAATACATAATTCGCTGACGATGCTGTAGGCAAGTGGTGTGGGAACCGTTGAGTCTCTGGAAACCAACGGGAACAGATGTCGCTTTGTCGCTGCTGATGTTAGGTGTTCGTCGTGGCCTCTGGTATTTGCCGGCGGGGGAGCGGGGAGATTTGCTGTTGATCATTGGATTGCTGATGTCAGCTGCATTTATGATGGGAGTGAAGGTTGTATAAGTAATCTTCCCTCTTTTTAAGTCGATTTCAATGTTCGTTTTGATATCCTCCATTTTCTTTAAAGTTTCGATTTTGGGAATGTCTATCCTTGGATTCTCTGCTTTCAAGCGTTCTACTGCTTCGTATCGCACGTTTTTGACTGTCACCTTGTAATCATTAACGCTTATCAACACCAAGCCATCGATTGTCCTTTCCGGACCGCAGATTGATTCTACTCGAGCTCCGGCTCGAACATCTCCTGAAATCCTGTGTCCTCCGTTTCGCACTCTACCGCCTCTCCGACTATTACGTTCCTCAGGCACCTTTCACCTCCGTCATTTATATATTGCTGCTTTCGTGTAATGATAAAATTGATTCTAAAAATAGGCTAAAAATTATGGTGTTACTACAAATTCCGTCTTATTTAAAGGTAGAGGTAGAATTCTTTTGAAGATATACATTTATTTTTCAAAAATTGGAAGTACCAATGAGAATATAATATCTGTCCCACTCATTATAGTCATTAATTCCAAAAATTTGTACATGGGCTCTTCTGATGCTGTTTGAAAGTCCCTGCCTTTCTAGGCCCTGAACAATCTTCTCCTTTCTCCCGGACGTCGACAGCGCAGCAGAAGATTCCCGACTTGTCGGAAGATACAGTCGCTCGTAAACCGGCAAAGGAGACGGTCGTCGTGGTTCGCAGAAAGCGTAAGAATAAAACAAAGCTTGGAATTGGACATCATCACCACCCCAACCCAGAGGATGCGGAAGGAGTAGAAGTGGGTGAGCTGGCCGAGGGCCAAAATCCCAAAAGTGGGAGAACGTGTGAGGCAGATAGGATAGGAATAACATAAGAAGAAAATAAAGGGTAACAAAGTGGAAAACAACAATCTGTCTGCGAAAGTTCGAGAGTGTCCGGGAATAGTGCCCTCGTGCTTACCGGGACGAAAAGGGGAAGAGGGCTCGCGGATGACGGGGCCCCTCCTTTCTCCGACCGCTCGGGACGTGTTTTCTTTACCTCCGGATCGGGGAACTGGCTCACGGGTGACGGGGCCAGCCTCCCTTCTCCGAAAGTTTCCTCACCTCCGGATCGGGGAACTGGCTCACGGCCAGCCTCCCTTCTCCGGAAGTTTTCCCTAGCCGAGATCGGAGAACGCGCCCCGGGTGACGGGGTCTGCTTCGGGAATTCCTGCTGAGGCCGGAAATCCGATTCACGGGTGACGGGATCTGATTTTATCGACCTCTGTCTTTGGGCTGGAGATCGACTCTCGGTTAACGGGGTCGATCCTGGCCTTTTCCCCCTCCTTTAGAACGACCACAAAGTAGTCTTCGTCCTTTGTCTTATCTGTCTTGAAATAGAAACATTTTCTGTGAAGCGACCCTGGCGTGACCAAGTTTCATCCCAGCTCTAGAACTACTTTACAGAATGGCGCCCGAACATGGACTAGACAGGATATGTTAAGGACAATTCCATCCATCGTGGCTTAAAGCACCACCATTACAAAAATCGAAGTGGACTAGACAGGATATGTTAAGGATAATTCCATCCATCGTGGCTTAAAGCACCACCATTACAAAAATTCGGAGTCGAAAGAAAAAAGGTTAGGGTCGGAAATCCAGGGAAGCATCAGCTGCTAGGCTAGATTTGCTCTTTTAAAAAGCAAGGAAAATAGTATGCAGGAGAAACGGGAAAAGTTACAGCCGTGAGGTACAGTCAGACCCGACGACGATAGCACGTGACACACGAAGCCGAACTGACACGAAGTTACGAACAACCCGACACGAAGTTGCGCTAGAAACAACGACAAAAGTACACGAAGCAAAGAAAAAAAATAAAAGGACACAATACAAAGTCGACGCCGCAGCCGGCGTCCGGTACAAAAAAAAAGAAACACAGTTTTCTATCCGTGTCGCACACATGGGTTTCTCTTACCAAGTAGGAAGCCCGAAGCCAGCCGATTTCAAGTACTTCCCCACGAATCGAGATCATTTGATTCCCATCGCTACGGATGCGAACATAAACTTGCTGCATCCACAAGGACACGCCTTAAGGATCACTGCGAGGATACACCAGGACCTGCTGAGTCGCTACAAGGACACGCCTCAAGGTTCACTGCAAGGATACACCAGGACCTGCTGCATCGCTACAAGGACACGCCTCAAGGATATTAACTTAATCGTTACCAGCATCCTAAAGGACGCAAGGCTTTAAGGATACAACCTTCAACCCTCGCTCTGAAAACGCGCATTCTGATCCGCCTTCGCGAAACCACATCAGGATACGCGTCGATCACTACTCATTTTCCTAGGCACGCCTACGAAGCCACCCACACCGTCGGCATCGAACGCGGTGAGCCCTCGCTTCCAACAGTAACATGGGTGTTACCTGGATATCATATCGGAGGAAGCACGAACTCGACGCAATCCTACTCGAGCTTGGCCTCGAACTCACCGGTACAGTCGAGGACCAACGATCCCGGCTCTACGCGTTCGTACGGCAACCCGGAATCCCCCATGTTGGTCGACAAAATGACCAAGTGGGGATTGTCTTTCGACGGCACGTCAGTTCCGCTCAGCTTCGTTGAACACATTGAGGAACGGGCGGATACCTACCGCATCGACCAGAAATATTTGTCCCACGCTATTGTCGTAGTCTTGACTGGCCGAGCCGAGAGCTGGTTTCGCACCAGTGGACTCCAGGGAGGGTCCTGGACCGAGGTCCGACGGGAATTTCTGGATTTCTTTTTACTGCCCAGATATTATCAACGCGAATCCGATCGCATTTCCAAGGGGCGAACGAACCGTTCAAGGAATACCTCGTCGATCTTCGCCTTCAGATGCGCTGCGCCGGGTTCTCACCAGAAGAAGAGTTGGAGCGTGTGTGTGAAAGCATGCTACCAGAGTACCAGATATTCACGCGCCCCCAAGACTTTCGGACGGTTACCGAACTCACCCACCTGGTGGTCGCCCGCAGCCGAGGAGGCTGGACTAGCCGAGGATATATGGACACCGAGAACGCATCTGATCGCGCCCGCGGAATGTACCTAATGACGCCATCAGACAGAACGTTGCACGGAACCAGGGTCAGGGACCCCGAGCCTCGGGAGAAGCGATTGATGTCAGGACCGCCTGCCGAAACTGCGGCCAGGCTGGTCACTACGCTACGGAATGCCGGAATCCCAGAGTAATCTTTTGCTGGGACTGCGGCCGACGTGATCTGCGGACCATCGACTGCTGTCGGAAACAAGGATCGGGAAACAGGCAAGGGCCTCGAGTATCCGAGAGTTACCCGAGGAACCCACCGATCCCACAGAGACAGTAACCAACCCATTCGTACAGGATCAGAGTCACGTTCGAAGGGCACTCCCTCAGCGCTACATTGGATACGGGGTTCTCGCACAGCATCGTAAGCAAACGCCTAGCGAGGAAGTTAGACAACGGGAGGACTCTTCGAACCATACGCTCTCAGGTGAAATTAGCAGATGAAACCGGTAGGGAACTGACACGGGCCCTGAGGGCAGCAGTCCAATTAGGAGAAGCAAGGGTCATCATTTCCATCCTCATCATGCCGGACGTACTGGATGACCTCCTTCTAGACATGGATTCCTTATGCAGCAGCGGAGCAACGCTTTAATGTGGAGGCCAGGCCCTTACCCTGCGGCCCCCCACCAGAGCCAGATCCGTGGCGCCCCGCGAAACGAACCCAGACCTCGCACGGACGCAACCAGATCAGCAGGAGAACCACGACGAAGCCGTCCCACGGACACCAACAGAGCAACAGGAGAACTACGGCAACACAGACAATACACAGCTCCACAAGTACCGCAAGAAAACCATCGACAAACCGACCTGGGCCACAGCGTTACCCGCTCCTGATGCTTCAGCCGTCCAAACCCTTTTCGCCGCTCGGCAAGGAGAGTTCGGTTTCAGGAGTCAAGTGATCCGGAAATGAGCAAAGCACCACAGTAGTAGGGAAAGACGGGTTCTGGGACAATTAGCATATTAATGGCGCCCGGCCCCCCCTTCCCCCTTATTAACATATGAGGGTTCTAGGACAATTAGCATAATTCAATAAATTAACTGATTTTAATGGGCTTTGAAGTCATAAAAATGTCACGATCATGTCCATAAAGAGTATACTTAATTGCCCCCATCGCCCCCACATCCCCATGTGACAATATTGATCATGTATCCTTCCCCTCATTATGTGCTATTAATAGTCAGGTGAAAAACGTGTACGTGAGAAAGGTCGCACAACCATAGTATCCAAAGGTTGTTATCTTAGAGGAACATATCCGATCATGTTGGGGAATGGTGTGATCACGTACCCTTTTGCCTCATTATCACAGGTGTTGCTGTGCACGTGTGAAGGGTCGCACACCAAAAGTATTCAAAGATGGTTACTTAGAGGAACATGTCCGATCATGTTAAGGAATAATGTTTCCTATGATTGTAAAACTAATTTAGAAATCAAAAGAACCCCAGTTAAATAAATCTCACAAGTTAATGATTCTCAGATGTGGAATATTTTCAAATACACATTTTTGTTTCCGCCCCAGAACGTTTAACTGGTAAATTGCCTAAGATTCTCTCCTTTCCACAAATGGGTCATAAACATGTCATAAAAGGGATTCAAGCAAGAGCTACCCGAACATGCGCACCTGACAATTACCTGACCGCAATAAAAGGGACACATGCACAACCCAGAAGGCGCACGCTCATTGACAAGATCATGGGCCTCACGCCAACGACCTCATGACTGACTGCTAGCTCTAATACGTTCCCACAATAGGGGTTGAAATCACGACCGCGCAACAACTCGCTAGTAGCCGACATATCTCAGTCAAGGAAATATTTTCCATTCTCCGTACCTGTAATTTTAACTCGAAATAAAAAGTCAGAAGTTTATTTTGGTATTGCGAACATGTTTTATTATGTTATTTAATCATTTTCATTCTTTTTTCTAGATTATAGTATTTATTCATAATGTTGAGTGCTTCCTTTTTGTAATCCGAAATTCGATGGCATACACAAGTATCAACTCCCTCAGTGGCTGCATCATTGCTCCACACGCAGGTGTCCATATGATTTCCATGAATAGATGTTTTTATATTACCTCGTTCACATTCAAAGAGTTTTGATTGTATGAACTGGAGCCGTACATAGTGTGCATTGAACAGAATTCCGTCAAATACATTCAAAAAGTTATTTATTTTAACTGAATGCATGTTGTCTATCTAAGTCAACAATCTCGTCTTACCCTTTTAAATATGCTTACACAATTTATAAGCAAATTTTATACAGGTTTTCATCTTCTTCTTTTACCCAAAAATATGCATTCTCGAAATTCAACAAATGAAAAATCTTTGATTTTTCCTATTCTTTTACCCAAAAATGTGCATTCTCGAAATTCAACAAATGAAAATCTTTGTTTTTTCCCAAACTCGAAATGATTTTTTCCAAACTGTCCCCTATTGGCTACCTGAGTATGATGGTGTGTATAAAAAATGACCTTTCCTTTTACACCTGCAGCAAAGTATGTGTGACCTCTTCTAACCAACACTCTCCTTTATTCTATGATTTTGTGTCTCCTTTATCGATTTGATGGTGTCCTATTGGTTACACTTGTATCAAATATTTTTCAAAATCAATACTTCTCATCTCTTCTAACCAATGAATAGTCGATGTAACCTACTAGAATTACAAATTTTTCAAATTTAAAAAAAACTTAAGTATGCATCTCTCATCTTCAATATTATCGTTCACGCCCACTTCAAACACTATAAACGACCGAGGACAATAGTTAGTCTTCCAAAAATAGTCTTGAAGTGGGATACTCTACTACGTTAAACACAACTTAAGTAAAAGTGAAAAAGTGATCGTGAAAAAAGAATTTAAACAAAACGAATAAAAAAAATGAATAACCAAAATCAGTTTTGCCAATCCTGCAAGTGTTTCTTGCTAAAGAATATGTGGGCAAATCATGTCCGTTCGTATGAAAACGATGGATCGGACTTGATCTTACCTGAGAGTTTCTTGAGTGAAGCTGGATTGTCCCTGCTACCTCATCTCAGCATTCTGTTAGAAAGTTATACTTCAGCAAAAGTCAACTTTGAACTGTTTGCAGAGTATATACTTTTTAAAGATAAATCTGAAGAAATTGATATGAAAAGTTTTAAAAGTAAAATGACGATCATGAATAAAGATTCTGACTTAGAAAATATCTTCCAAAACACAAGAATTTCAAGAGAGAGATAGTGGATGGTCTCTTATAAAATTGATTCGCTTGGAAATGAACGTGAATCATTATACACCGATGGCTGGTTCATCTTTCATACCACTACCTAGTTTCCTTTTAACGAAAAAAGCAATAGTTAACGTTTGTAACGAAAATGATCACTATTGTTTTAAATGGGATTTGATTTCTGCCTTGAAAATTGTTAACAGGCCGCAAAGATGTTCGGCATATAATATTGATATATCGCTGGAGATAATTCGATAATATTAGATTTCACAGGGTTGACTTTCCCCCTTGAAATAAAATGTATAAAAAATTTTTTAAAGAAGAATACTCATAAGAGTTTAAACGTATTCGGATATAATGAAGAGACGAGGGAAATAATTGGACCACTTTTTCAATCAGAAGCGGAAAAGCCTCTTCATATCTATATGATGTTATTGGAAGAAGGTGGAAATGGACATTACATGTACATTAAAAATATTTCAAGGTAAATTCTTTTATTCATTTTTATCTCTTTTAAGCAATTAAATAATTTGTATATATTTCTCTTTCAAAGACTAATGACTGCTCAGAGAGGAAATCAGAAGAGGGCGCAATATTTCTGCAATGTGTGTTTAAATTTTTCCAAAACTGAGGAAGCTGCATTGAAACACAAAACGCTCTGAATAACACATTGGAATTTACCCAGGTTCAACATCAGCTTCAAGTTCCATTCGTTGTCTACGCGGATTTTGAATGCATTCTGGAACCGAAAAATCTTGAAGTGAGCCCCAAATTATTTAATATTAATGAACATATTCAAATATCATATGCATATTATATAAAGTGTGCTTTTGATTCTAGACTAGATAAATTTGTTTTAGAAACAGGAAAAAATTCGGGAGTAAGTTTTGTAGATTCATTGATAAAAAATTTAACTAAATTGAGCTATGACTACTTAAATAAAATAGTTCCTATGAGAATGACTTCGGATGACCAGCAAATATTTGATAATTCATTGAACTGTTATTTAGGGATTTAGGGACTGATAGGGTTAGAGATCATTGTCATTTCACAGGTCGCTTTAGAGGTGCAGCTCACTCTAAGTGTAACTTGGATAATAAAGTTAACAAATTCATACCAGTATTTTTTCATAATTTTTCGAAATACGACTGTCATTTATTTACTCAAGAGTTGGGAAAGATTCCCGGTGAAATTTCCGTAATACCAATAAATAAGGAAAACTATATTTCTGTCTCAAAGAAAATAAAAAGTTTAAGTGGAAATAGTTTTGAAATTCGTTTTCTCGATACATATAGATTTATGCCATCAAGTTTAGATACCCTAGCTTCTAATTTAGTTGATGATCAATTGAACACTGTAAAATCGTTTTTCAGTAATGAAATAGAATTTCGACTAATGCGTAAGAAGGGTATATTTCCCTATGAATATTTAGATTCCGCTAGTAGATTCGAGGAAACTTCCCTCCCACCAAGGGAAGCATTCTATAGTAATTTAACGGAAAGGGAATGCTCCCAGGAAGATTATGATCAAGCTCTTAAAGTTTGGTCGCATTTCTCTTGTTCCACTCTTAAAGATTATTTAGAATTATATTTAAAAACTGATGTATTTCTTTTAACCGACATTTTTGAAAACTTCCGAAAAATTTGTAAACAAATTTATTCACTTGACCCAGCTCAGTATTTTACAACACCAGGTCTATCTTGGGAGGAAATGTTGAAAACTTCAAATATTCAACTTGAATTGCTGACAGATATAGATATGTATAGATTTATTCAAAGTAGCATTCGAGGTGGTTTAGTTCAATGTTGTCATAGATATACAAAAGCAAATAACAAATATTTGTCAGATTATGATTCCTCGAAGGAGTCTTCATTTTTAATGTATGTGGATGCGAATAACTTGTATGGTTGGGCAATGTCACAACCTTTACCATATAAAGATTTTAAGTGGACGTCTACCACAGATATAGACAATTTTGATATTAATAATATTCCAATCGATAGCAAATACGGTTATTTTTTGGAAGTGGACTTAATATATCCATACCGTTTACATGATCTTCCATTTTGTCCGTCAAACTGTCTGGCCTCAAAAGAGGGTAAGGTAAAATAATTAATTGCTGACCTGGGAAATAAGAAAAATTATGTAATACATTATCGGAATTTGCAACAATGTATACAGAATGGGTTAGTATTGAAAAAGATCCATAGAGGTGTTCAGTTTTTACAAAAGCCTTAGTTAAAGAATTACATTGATCTAAATACTTTACATAGGCAAAATGCAAAAAATAAATTTGAAAAAGATTTTTATTTCCGTTTACGGAAAAACAATGGAAGATCCCGAGCGCAGGGTCGATATTAAGCTTGTTAGTACATGGGAAGCTCCGGATAGCTCAAAGACTGGACGAAAAGCACATTGTGCCAAAACTTTAATTTCAAAATCCAATTTTCATAGTGCAACTAAAATAAATGATAATTTCTATGCAATTCAAATGAAAAGATTGTCCGTTCTATTTAATAATAATATTTAGGATTTGCAGTATTAGACTTATCGAAATGGAAAATGTATGATTTTCACTATCAATATATGAAGCCAATGTTTCAGAAAAAGTTACTCTTAAATTATATGGATACTGATTCATTTATCTATACAATAAAAACTGAAGATTTTTATAAAGATATTCGTAATGATCTTGAAGCAAAATTTGATACATCGGACTATTCAGATGAAAGAATTAATCTATATAACTTTAAAGGAGTTAACAAAAAAAGTTTAGGGTTTTTTAAAGATGAGCTTAACGGTAAACATGACAGAATTTGTAGGTCTGTGCTCAAAGGTTTATTGTTATAGAATAGATCAAGTTGAATCTTCACATAATAAAGCAAAGCAACTGAAGACTATAAAAACGTTTTATTAACTGGGGTCTCACTATATGGTAATAGAACAATGTTTAGATACAGTTAAAGTAAATAAAAAAATTCTTTGCGGCAAAGATAACAAAAGAAAACGTTACTGAAAACGTTAATGAAACACAATTTTTAGAGTTAAGTAATGAAGACTATGGTACGACATCAATAAAACCTCAGAGATTAATTGAAAAAGATATTTTAGAAAATGTTGAATGGCTAGAATCAAATTCATTTTACTTGGGTGAGATGACACAAAATAATTATGTGAACGATGGAGAATCATTAGATAGCCTTAAATTTCAAAAGGAACATATTGAAAAAGAACTATTTTATAAATCAGTTGAATTGGAGATGTTTTATTATGATCGAGTCTTTGGAAAATATAAATGAAAATGATTTTGAGTTTGTAAAAAGTATTTTTATTATATTTAATTTTAGTTTAAAATATTGTACAAAAATATTAATATTAAACTTATTATAAGATAAGATAAATATGTAAATAAAATTAATTTACAAATAAAAATTAGTTAAATAAATCATTTATTATACTACAAAATGTCTTCCTTGTTTATCCAGCTAGTCTTTGAAAACCCGAGCCACTTAACCAAAACTTTATTTCCTTTTCGCCTTACAATTTTTTCAACTAGGTATGTGTGGGGAAATCGTGTTTTTTTCAGTTCTTCTTTATAGAATCCGCCCTGAATCGGGCTACCATCTAAATCTTCAAGTAAGTATGTTTTAGGGTATGTATTCTTCACCTTTCTAATTTTAAAGATTTCAGTTGTATAGTTTGGTGTATACCCTTTCTCAAAGACATGTTTATATTTACTGATACGAACGTGGTCCCCCTTACGGAATTTACTTGCAACAAATATTTTCAGGTGATTATACGATGTTTGTAATATTTGTTTTTCATTGGAAGAACTGACTTTACTTGGACCCATTTTTATTGTTCTATGCACTCTATTATTATATTTATTAATTAATTGTTTATACATATTTATCCACTTATGTTTTCCATTGAAACTAAACTCACGCCACATTAATTCTTTAAGAGTTCTATTGAAACGTTCAACTATTGATGCTTTTAGAGTACTGAAGGTTGAATAATGATTTATCCTATAACTTTTCATTAATACCTTAAATTTAGAATTAAAGAATTCAGTGCCATCATCAGTTTGCAGGATTCTTGGTGTTCCATGACCCGATTTAAACATTCTCTCCATGGCTTGGGAAACATCATTTGCATTTTTTGATTTCAATGCCTCACCCCAAGCATATTTCGAAAATGTGTCTATAACAGTCAACAAGTGTCGGTACCTATCATTAGATTTTGAAAAGGCTCCCATTTCAACCAAATCTGCTTGCCACAGATCGTTTATACCCCTTGTAATCACTGATCTTCCTTGAAAGTTTTTTCGAGATGGTCCGTGCAACTCATTTACGATTTCTCGCTTAATCATATTCTTCTAACAGGCTGAAAAGCGACACCTTCTAACTCAATTGTGGTTTTTTCGGTAATGATATCGGTTTTGTTACATATTTAAATAAATAGTCCTCAATGGTTTAAATCTTTTCCAGAATTTTGGGTAACATTTGGTCAGCACTGTCTGCCTTCTTATTATACAATTTAATTTTATTTTCTAAACTTGTAATTTCTGTGAGTCGAAAATCAATATTTTGAGTTATAATTTTTCTTAAATCTTCTCTCAACTTTCCGAGGATCTCATCAGAATATTGTTTCGTTGCTAGATCATTTTTGTCTAAAGGCTTAGATCCGTTTTTGATACGTTTATTTTGAGCATTTAGATTACCGTCCTCATCGATGAATAATCCCTCAGTAGACTTAACACGTCTTTTCAAATTTTCTGATCGTTCCTTATCAACAGAAAAATGTCCAAACTTGTCGACAGACATGAAGTTTATAAATGTAAAACATTTTTGCCCTTCCTATTTATACCCATTAAAATATAATCCTATCTTCACGCAATTCCTCTAATATTGAAAAAATTTCGTTATTGTGGCTGGTGTTACCCGCTGCTTTTGATGCTACTAAAATTTCCAATCGTTCGACTAACTCATTTACATCATTCCAATATACATAGTTTGGATTTGATTTCTGAAGAGTCATGTAACCAAAACCTGTTATTGAGCGAAGTGGAGTTGACGTTGTAGGACTGAAATCTTTGTCTATCAACTTCTTAATAATATGGTTATATTTGTATGCTCGTGTACCCTTGATTCTGTTATTAGGTTTAAAGCCTACTCTATGTATATTCGTTTCTAAAATAATTTTTTTATACATTTTCAAGTCTTGATCATCATAGTTTTCAGGTTTACTAAGAAAAATTAGAGAGTACAGACCAGGAGTCAGATCACAACTCATTCCACTAGAAAATGTTATTTTATTATCTTTAATTTTAAATTCCTTATCTCCCAAAGTTAATGAATTGTTTGCGCTTTTTTTAGGTCCATAACCCTTATCCAACACATTTCCTCTGGTCAAATTACTGATATTAAAATCATAATTATAACTAGTGTTATTATCTTCTAGCTTGCATCCACACCCATATCGGCCTCTCCTGTATACATTGGTAAAGGTGTTGTCCCTTCTTCTTCACTCTTTTCCGTGTCCTTTTTCTCTTCTTCTATATCTTCCTCTATATTCGTTTGTGAAAAGAATTGATTATAGGAATCACTATCATCGAAAGACCTTGGTGGAGTTATGTTTCGATTAGACTTTCTCATTAGTTGTAAAGTAGA
Organism: Drosophila suzukii; assembly: GCF_043229965.1. NCBI lineage: Eukaryota > Metazoa > Arthropoda > Insecta > Diptera > Drosophilidae > Drosophila > Drosophila suzukii. The sequence continues at coordinate 2,613,303 of NW_027255939.1, read as the reverse complement.
AATCGTCAAGCTCACTCTCATCATCATCGTATTTTTTAACTTGCTTCATTTCACGCTTTACTTTTATATTATCTTTTACATTAGAAATCTTTTGTTTTTTATTTTCCTTAACAAGTTCATGTAAGGGTTCAGTAATAGGTTTAAAAGTTTCCTCCAATTGTAAATTCGTATGATTTTTGACTTGTTTGAGATCATCGAATTTTCGCTTCAAAGCAAATCTAGCTTTGGTTAACTGTGACAAAATATTCATTGTAGTATATTTTTCAAACTTTATAGGTGAAAGATTTAAAATTTCCGAAATTCATGTAGTCACTCCTCAGTTACTAAACAAATACTGTTTAGGGAACGCCAAACTGTAATATTTATATACCATTTCCGAATAAAAAAAAGATTCGATATATTTTCTTCATTATATTTAAAAAGTGTATTTCTTTCTATTTATTTCTAAATACAAATTGTCATTACTTTTATAAATTATTATTTTATAATGATATCATCTTGCAGAGAGGTTCCGGCATGTACAGAATGTGCTCCTCCAACTCGAGAGCAATAGATTCTCCAACCTTTGTTGTTTTGCGCTCCGCCTTGAGGATCGGGAATCTTACATTTTCAGGCATCCTTGTCTTTGATAGCAGTGTCTTTTTATTAAATTTATTGAACTCTTTAACTACAATGTTCATCTGGTTTTCCTGATTCATGATGGTTGTTGAGGTTTTTGGACTTGGTACAGTTGTTCCACGTTATTTTTAGCTGTATTTTGATGTTTACTACCTGTTTAGCAGTTGTTCAGTACTTGTTTCGTAGTTGCTTACTACTTGTTTAAGCTGGTTAATAGCTGTTATTAGATGGTTATTATCTGTTTAGTAGCTGTTAACTAGTTGTTATAAGCTGGTCACCAGCTGTTTTGAGCAGTTATCTCAACTTCTGTGGGCGTTAGAGTGTGCGTGGCACCTTGCTGAAACAAACTTGCGCTGCACGCTGGAAATGAAGAATAGAGCCTGGAAAATTTCCTATGTAACTCAGAGCGATTTTGCAAAAATTAAGATGCACGATATCATTAAAAGTGGTGTAAACCTACCAATCGCATTCCGGAGTTGGGATTCATATGTTAACCCCAAATTGGGGTATGGAAGTCAACACAACTGGAATGTGAAATTGTCGGCTAACCGCGAAAAACCAAGATTTGCCATAATTGGATTTACACTAAATGGAGAACTTATCACAAATAACTTATCAAACTTGAAAGTTCACTTGAATTCTGAGTCATATCCATATGATAATCTGAATGTTGACTTTAGTAAGAATCAGTATGCTCACCTATATGAATTGTATACAAGATTTCAATCTAGTTACTATAATCGTGAGTCACAACCATTTTTGACCCCAAATGAATTTAATTTGAAGGCCCCTATTATTGTGGTTGATCTTTTATATCAAAACGAATCAGTGAATACTGGTCCTATTGATGTGAGAATTTCAATAGAACTGAAGACACCAAATCATGAAAATACACAAGCTTACTGTCTCCTCATACATGACCGTTAAGTTGAATAAAACCCATTAAACGGACTGGTACAACGAGTTGTTTAACATTAGAAAAATGTTGAAAGATACTGTTTCGATTGTTGTTCAAGGTTTCTTTGATAATAATAATAATTTTATTCTAAAAGAAATTGGAATTGTATTCGAAAAAGATCCAAACTTGAATAATAGTTTTTTAATCGAACCACCATATGATTTTACTTTGCTAAGTAGAAAATCTCGGAAGACTGCAATTTGATTAACCAATTCACATCACAAAATTTTTTGGAACGATGGACAGAACAGTTTTCCACAAACTCGAAAGTATCTAAGGACAATTACAAGCGGAAAACAAATTATTTGTAAAGGTGTGGAAAAGAGTCGTCAGCTCATTAATATCGAGGAAATGGGCTGTCCGTCATAAAACAGGCTTAAAGGAAACCGGTTTCCCTATTGTGAAACACATCTTAAGGGCGGGGTTTATGCTCTAAACAATGCATATGTCGGGTTATGGATTTGATTTTCCATATTTTGCGCAGATTGTATACGGCGAATATCCTTGAGCACACCACAGTCGATTTGAGAATGCGCGCCAGCCTTCTTGCATACCGAAAAAGTCCTCCCGAAAATGCTGCAACGAGTATACTTGTGTCTCTGTCTCTCGCAGTGGCTCAAGGATACACGCACAACAATCGTAGTGCGCATCTCTCTCTCAAACCTCTAACCTCTTACAACTTTCTTTCTCATGTTCGCATCGAACTATACTGACCATCTGGCGAATAGACGGAACAAAGCGTACTAACAAACAACCGTTAGAGTGCAGAGACGAGAATTGCCACTTGGTACACGCATTTGATTTAATGCTTTTACACTGACTACCATAATTTAAGATCCGACACGGCCATTCTGACAATTACACATCTTCGTGTACTGTAATCTTAATATTTTAAATATGACTTGTAAATCCGTGATTATAGCTTGTGTTTTCTTTTACTCATCAATTTCGAACATCATTTATTTATTCGATATATTATCTTACACTTAACATTTTTCTCTTATTTCATAATCTTTCATTATTTTACATTCTACACAACGTTATAAACAAATTTCGGTTATCGTCACTATAATTTCCTTTTGATTAAGAGCTTAGTCCCGTCAAGAACGCCACACGCCATGTTCCAACTTTCGTCTTTTACTTGTGCATGCTCAATGACGCAGATAGCTTAAATCTCAAAACCATACCTTTAACTCATACATTTCAATCAAATATTGTCATATATCAACCATACATAAACTTTGCATCCGCCAGGTTATTTCCATTCGAATTCTCAAACACATCCGCCATTCGCAAACATGTTCTTATCGAAGTCTATTGCAACTTCATTTCAACCATTCCATACTTTATATGAACATTTTGTTTTCACATAACATATCCTCTCACACGGATATATTATAACCATTTCAATAAGTCTCGGGCGGGCACTCCAATTCACTCGGAACATAACCATCTGGCATCTTTCTCAAATCTTCATGACAATATTTATAAGTTCTCTTATTATGCAATGACTTCAAGATATATCTATCTCCTTCTAGAACTTCACTAACCAAAAATGGTCCTTTAAACTTTACATCCAATTTAGTTTGATGCCGTTCTTCATTTTTCAGTAAAACAAAATCTCCAATTTTATGTCGTTCAACTGCTGCTTTATTTTTATCGAATCTTATTTTGTCGTAACTAGCTTGATTGTTCATATTTTCAATTGCCCTATCTCTAGCATTAACTTTATCTACCTCCATCTCCGTATCATACGGTGGAATCAAACCTAAAGGACGAGCCTCCTTGCCGACAAGTAACTCTAGGGGACTTGCTTTGGTTGTACTACTAACTGTGCAATTCAAGGCAAGTTGTACCTCACCTAAAGCATCTTGCCAAGATCAGTGACTTGATTCAACCGCTGACAGTAGATTCTTAAGGGTACTCATCACACGTTCAACTTGACCGTTTGCACGGCTTCCTCCTGTAGCTATAAGATGAAGCTTAATCTTCTGTGATGTACAAAATTCTGAAAATTTCCCACTAGTAAAACATATACCCTGATCAGCTATTATACGCTGCGGTGTTCCAAACAAAGAAATAGATGATTTCATTGCCTGAATACAACTGTCAGAATCTAATCTTAAAGTATGAAACAAATAAACAAATTTTGTTAAAGCATCAATTTGTACTATCACGTATTCCTTAAGATCATTCTTCCCACTTAATTTTCCAGTGATGTCGATATGCACCGTGTGCCATGGCACATTCACTTTTGGAATTGGATGTAACTCGGCTTGTATCTTCCCAGATGAACCCTTAACGGTTTTACATGTAATGCAGCTATCGACAAACTTCCTAACATATTTATTCATCTTAGCAAACCAATAATATTGGTAAGTTTTGTCAAGAGTCTTTTTCCATCCGAAATGCATGATGGACTCGTGCACTTGATTTATTACTGACCATCGAAATGCATGGGGCACTACTGGCAAACAACGGGTTCTTCAATTTCTCTGGACTTTACGAAACAAGACACCTTTTCTCAACTCATAAGTCTGTGCAACATCACCTGTCAACTCTTTAGAGTTAAGTTTGTTAATCAGTAATTTCAGAATCCTGGCGCTGTTCAGCAGCAAGCCAGTCACTTGAGATTTCTGCCAAGTTTACACGCTTTTCAGGGACTAAAGACTTTTCAACTTTTGTGGCTTCCTGAATGTGATTTCTCGATAAAAAATCCACATGCGCCATGCGCTTTCCTTCTCTATATTCAATTTTGAAATCAAACGACTGCAGATACGCCCACCAACGATGCACTCTTGGTGTCAGATCAATCTTTGTCCGCGATGATTTAAGAGAATTACAGTCAGTATACACTACAAACGTACGACCAACTAAATAATGACGGAACTTTTTAACGGATTCTACCACTGCCAAGGTTTCTAATTCGTATGAATGGTATCTAGACTCTGCAGGGGAAGTAGTTTTACTAAAATACTCTATTACATGAGGACTACCATTGATTCGATGCATTAACATTGCACCATAACCGTAAGAGCTTGCATCTGTGTGTAACTCTATTGAATGTTGTGGATCAAAAATAAGAAGTACAGGCTCATTTATAAGGATAGCAATAATATTTTTTCTAATATCTTCCAACTCGTTATTCCAATTAAACACACTTTAACTACTTTTAAGAAATATATCGGTTTCATAATCTGTGAGAACCGAGGCACGAATTTTCGAAAATAAGACGCCAATTCTATAAACTGTCTTACGCTACGAACTGTTTGCGGTGGTGGCAAGGAATTTAACGCAAGAACTTTTCGCGGATTAGGCCTTAACTCTCCAGCTCGTACCTCATACCCCAAGTATTGTACAGTAGGTTTTAAGAATCCACATTTTGTTATGTTAAAAGAGAATCCCGCTGCAGTCAATACATCCAACACAGTCCTCAATCTTTCCATACCTAATTCTATGGTAGATGACACCACCATTATGTCGTCCATATAGACTATTACATAAGAATATGCAAGATTTCCCAATGCGTTTATAATGGCTCGCTGGAAAACAGACGGGGCGTTCTTGAGGCCAAATGGCATTGTCAGATACTCATAGTGCCCATCAGGTGTAACAAACGAGGTGTATTCAACCGAATCGGGATGAATGGGTATCTGATGATATCCACTAGCCATATCCAGGCAAGTAAAATATTTTGCACCCGCCAGTCTAGCAATCTGGTCGTTGATAAGTGGTAAGGGATATCTGTCAGAAACAGTATTGCTGTTCAGTTCACGATAGTCAACGCAAAGTCGATCGGATCCGTTCTTCTTTTTAACCAAGAGTATAGGGCTAGCATAGGGAGAGCAACTAGGTCGAATAATGTTACAGTTTAACAATTCTGTTATCCTTTCACGAACAATTTCTTTTTCATTTGGACTCAGACGATATGGACGATATGGAGTTTTGTTTGAATTAAATAATCTAATAGTCATCTCACCCGTATTAACCTTTGTGCAAGGGATTCCATCAAGAAATGCAGTTGAATAGTCTATGAGTAATTTAATTAAGTTTTCCTTATCATTACCAATCATTTCAGTATCAACATTAAGTAACAAGGCAGATGGCTCAGATATTTTACAGACGTTTACAGATTTAGACTTAACGAATTCAAATTTATCAGTTGTCAAGATGATTTCGTATCCTTGACTAAGGATTTCCCTACCAATTACAATATCATTTGTGAGATGCTTATCTGCTATGACATGAAACAGTATTTCTACAATATTTCCATTAATAATGCATTTAGATAGTTTTTGTAGCTTACTGGAAATGCCAGCGTCGCCAATACCTCGTATTATGACAATATTATTAATAAGTTTGCCATCAAATTTATCGGCAACACTACTTCGCATAAGCGAGCATTCTGCTCCAGATTCAAAGCAAATAGGAAAGATCTCACCCTGGTGTGTCATAACTCCTTTTGGCTCAGCCACAAAACATTGGTTACATTTCTTCTCAATAACTGCTCCAGATTTAGCTGCATTGTTCGTGCACCGATTCGCAAGATGCCCAAGTTGTCCACACCGGTAACAGGTCACATTCTGCAAGTCACGATGCTGCTTATTCTCCGATCCAGACCGTTTCAATTTACACTCCGCCATTTTATGTCCTGGTTTCTTGCATAAGTGGCACACGATTTTGGCTCGCTTGCAGTCGCCGCTATTACCATCAGTACTTCCAGCACTCCGCTTTTTGTCAAATGTAAATGCTCTCAGTTCCATCTGGAGTTGACTTCTAGTTTGTACATTTGACGAAAACACAATACGCTGCAAACGGTTGTCAAAATTGGCCATATGCGCAAGTACCGTGGATACAGCTATTTCCTCGGCGTTCATATTGCGCCATTTTGTGGTCAATGACGTCACCATACGACTTGCGTACACTGCAGGGCACTCGTTGTGGGCTGGACGGCTGTTCACCAGATTCAGGAACATAGCTGCCGGCGTTTCCTTAATCTCGAAACGCTTTATAAATAGTTCTTTAAAATGCTCCCAATTAATAGCAGATAGCAGATCTGTGCAAGCCACGCTAAAGCACTGCCCTGCATGCAACTACTCAACATCATGATAAGTGCGCTGCCCTCAATCTGCTGTTCGTCCATAATAATGCTTGCCGTTGCACACCATTGAGTCGCATCGGCTTCAGTTAAATCTGGGTTAAATTTTGGCAAAACCACTTGATTTTGTGGACGCACAGACGCTTGCATAGCTTTACACATTTCAACGAAATTGCGATTCTGCAGTTCCATAATAGTACGCCACTGATCTTCGGAAAATGCAGGAGTTGGCACCGATCCCACTTCTGATTTCGGGTTATGGATTTGATTTTCCATATTTTGCGCAGATTGTATACGGCGAATATCCTTGAGCACACCACAGTCGATTTGAGAATGCGCGCCAGCCTTCTTGCATACCGAAAAAGTCCTCCCGAAAATGCTGCAACGAGCATACTTGTGTCTCTGTCTCTCGCAGTGGCTCAAGGATACACGCACAACAATCGTAGTGCGCATCTCTCTCTCAAACCTCTAACCTCTCACAACTTTCTTTCTCATGTTCGCATCGAACTATACTGACCATCTGGCGAATAGACGGAACAAGGCGTACTAACAAACAACCGTTAGAGTGCAGAGACGAGAATTGCCACTTGGTACACGCATTTGATTTAATGCTTTTACACTGACTACCATAATTTAAGATCCGACACTTACATTATTTTGACATTTTTTAAAAGTAGCTCCAAAACAATAAAATAATTGTTATACATCATTTTAAAGTTGAGACTAGATGTGTAAAGACCTACAAGAAAATAAAATTAACAAAATGAAATTTCATGAGGAAATTGACCAATTTATTGAACAATTTAAAGGAGATATAATTGGTCAACATTTTCAATATCTTCTAAACACAAAATCTATGTTCATGAATCGAGGTGGACATGATCTCAAAACTACGAATTATGGTGAACACTTTACATTTTGTAATCCAGAAATGACGTCGGAAACGTGCGCCTGCTTCTTCTATGCAAATCGCCGGAATCAAAGCAGAAAATTAATTTCTATATATAACAAAAATGTTCGCAATACCAAAATAAATGAATAAATGTATTATTATGCTACAAAATAAACTTCTGACTTTTTATTTCGAGTTAAAATTACAGGTACGGACAATAGAAAATATTTCCTTGAGTGAGATATGTCGGCTACTTGCGAGTTGTTGCGCGGTCGTGATTTCAACCCCTATTATGGGAACGTATTAGAGCTAGCAGTCAGCCACGAGGTCGTTGGCGTGAGGCCCATGATCTTGTCAATGAGCGTGCGCCTTCTGGGTCAGGTAATTGACAGGTACGCATGTTCGGGTAGCTCTTGCTTGAATCCCTCTTATGACATGTTTATGACCCATTTGTGGAAAGGAGAGAATCTTAGACAATTTACCAGTTAAACGTTCTGGGGCGGAAACAAAAATGTGTATTTGAAAATATTCCACATCTGAGAATCATTAACTTGTGAGATTTATTTTATTGGGGTTCTTTTGATTTCTAAATTAGTTTTACAATCATAGGAAACATTATTCCCCAACATGATCGGACATGTTCCTCTAAGATAACCATCTTTGAATACTTTGGGTGTGCGACCTTTCACACGTGCACAGCAACACCTGTGATAATGAGGCAAAAGGGTACGTGATCACACCATTCCCCAACATGATCGGATATGTTCCTCTAAGATAACAACCTTTGGATACTATGGTTGTGCGACCTTTCTCACGTACACGTTTTTCACCTGACTATTAATTGCACATAATGAGGGGAAGGATACATGATCAATATTGTCACATGTGGATGTGGGGGCGATGGGGGCAATTAAGTATACTCTTTATGGACATGATCGTGACATTTTTATGACTTCAAAGCCCATTAAAATCAGTTAATTTATTGAATTATGCTAATTGTCCTAGAACCCTCATATGTTAATAAGGGGGAAGGGGGGCCGGGGGCCATTAATATGCTAATTGTCCCAGAACCCAGCTTTCCCTACTACTCACCACGGATAGGGGAGTTCTTCGAGCGGGAATTATCCCGATTTGAAACCCTCACAGGAGTATCCCACAGCATAGTATCAATATGCGAACCTACCGACCGATCAATTAGAGGTACCACCCCAGGAATCCGGCTATGAGAGCGGTCATCGACAAGCAGGTAGAAGAGCTTCTTCGCGACTGGCGCCGATTGTCATAGTCACGAAGAAGAACAGAGACGTACGGATGTGTGTGGATTACCGGCAACTGAACGAGAACTCCGTACCGGATGCCTACCCACTGTCGACAATCAACCACATATTGGAGTGGCTGCGCAACGCCCGGTATATATCCACGCTGGACCTTAAAAATGGGTACTGGCAGATTCCAGTAGCGCCCGCCAGCCGTGAGTACACCGCATTCACAGTTCCAGGCCGGGGCTTATTTCACTGAAAGGTTATGCCTTTTGGCCTACTTTCGGCACCGGCAACCTCTCAACGGGTCCTGGATACTGTCATCGGCCCGGACATGGAACCGCATGCTTTCGCATAATTAGACGATATCATCGTAATCGGGACCACACTCAAGGAGCATGTCCGGTTGAATCGAGACAAGTGCCAGTTTTTTCAGCGAAGCTTGAGGTACCTAGGCCACGTTATCAGCGAAGCCGGGATACAAACCGACCCTGATAAGGTCGGAGCCATCCGAAAACTGACACTGCCGACGAACCTAAGGGAGCTTCGCAGCAGGAGCAGGCCTTTCAAGCATTGAATGCTTTGCTGACCGAGGCTCCGATCCTAGCATGTCCAGACTTCGAGGCGAAGTTCGTGCTTCAAACCGACGCGAGGGAATATGGTATAGGGGCAGTAGTTACCCAATCCATCAACGGGCAAGAAGGGGGGATCGCGTATGCCAGCCGCCGGCTGAGCACGGCGGAGCGCAACTCTTCCGTGACGGAGAAGGAGTGCCTGGCGATCGTATGGGCCGTCCGCAAGATGCGCTGCTACGTCGAGGGATACCGCTTTGAGGTACTCACCGACTACCACACTCTAAAGTGGCTGAATTCGATCGACAACCCCACGGGCAGGATCGCTTCGCAGTTCTAGTACAATATCAACTACCGCCGCGAAGCCCAGAACATGGTCGCCGACGCCCTATCACGCCAACCTCTGGTAACGATTTAGCAAGTGCAGATACAAGGCAACAAGTGCCAGTGGATAAAAAAAATGCTACGACGAATGCGGCAGGAGCCCGCCAAGTTTCCAGACTTTCGAGAGGAGAACGGACAACTCTATCGGCGCATTGGTCTGCGCCCGGAAGATGAAGAATACACGCCTTGGAAAATATGCGTAGAATCGCAATACCGCCGGAGAGTGCTGGAGGAGTGCCACGATCATCCCACTTCTGGACACCTAGGAGTCCGCAAGACAAGCACACTGGAGGCTCAATAGTACTACTGGCCGGGATTGTTCCGAGAAGTGGCCCAGTACGTATGAAGATGTCCGAGTTGTCAGAGGTTTAAGGTGAGTCAGGAGAAGCCAGCCGGAAAGATGTTTACGCGTCAAGTCGACGAACCGTTCCACGCTTTGTGCGCCGACTTTGTCGGGCCATTACCACGTTGGGCCTCTTCGGGACCCCGAGGACCTTCGTCTGTGATAATGGAACACAATTCACGAGCCGAGCATTTCAAGCATTTTGCAAGTCCCTGGGAATGGAGTTACAGCACACCGCACCCTACACGCCACGTCAGAGTCCCACGGAACGGGCGAATCGAACCGTGAAAACGGAGACACACCGCAGAACAGCTGGGACCACCTGCTCCCGGAGATCTCGCTGGCCGTAAACAGCAGCGTGTCGGACACCACGGGATTTAGCCCGGCTTTTCTTGTGCAATGACGGGAGCCACGTCTACCCAACGCTCTGCATTTTGAAGTTACGCAGGGGAGAGGAACTGCGCAGGTCCCACGTACAGAGAGGAGGGAGCAGCTCCATAACATCTTCAAGGTCGCCAGGGAAACGCGGAACGAGCCACAGCGGAGCAGGGCAGACACTAACTGCGGCGACGGGTGTGGAAACCACCACTAGGATCGCTGGTACTAGTACGCCGCCACGCCTTGTCAAACGCCGCCGAGGGTTTGGCCGAGTCATAAAATTTCCGTCCCCGAATATCGTCAGCTTACAGATCCCAGGAAGCCGACGCTGCCGCACCGCCAGTTTAAGAAACCTGAAACCATATCACCAGGATGAGGACGACGACGACCACGACAGGGACCACGACTCAGAAAGAGTCGGCGAAACCGCAAACAACCAGGATGAACACCACAGTCGGCTCTCCTCGTCCCGGGCACAATCACCGGAAATCCAGCATCCGCTAAAAATAACCCCTGGACGACCGAGGGATACAGGAGACGAGGCTGGGAGCCGCTCTCCGCACGACAAGCACTCAGAAAGTACTCACGTTATACATTCTCCACAGCTCAAAATCCGATTATCAAGAGTCCATTTCAAGATACATTAGAGGAAGAGAGTTTGATAATGCCACAACCGACATCGAATTGTAAACGTAGTCACCAGCATGGTCGATGATCCGCCAACGCGCGACGATCTTCGGAGACATACCTACACCTACACACCTACGAGGCACCACAGGCCGTCATCGGGCGATCACAGCACAGCGAAGCTCCACTGGCGGTAATCTTGTCCTGGCCGCCGCCGCTGATAGCGATCGTCGCCAGACCTGAGCGCTCGCCTCCAATCAGCCCTTCCTGGTGCGAGTGGATGTCCCTCGAGGACATGATGGGAACACTGCTGGAGGACGAAGAAGTGTCCATCACCTTACGATTCGGGACCTCCCACATCGAGTCGACCCCTCCACGTCGTGAAAACGAGGATTCGGTACCGACCCCGGTTCGCCGAACCGACAGAACATCTCGGAAAGGGTGGTCGTCGAGGTAAGCTCCCGGGACGAAGACTCGAGTCCGCCCGCCGAGTATGCCATCCTCATCTTAGACGAGGAGGGGCTACGTGACGAGGAAAACACCCTCCCAATATTCTTGCCTATCTAAGCGCCAGTGTGATCCGGCTTCGAGTGGTTCTTAAATTTCAATTTATTTCTTGCCCGTATCCTTTTCTTACTTGCTTTATCATCAAAATCCGCTCTAAAACAATTTATTGCCACAGTCGACTGCCTGAGAAAGTTTGAGTTAAGTATAAACGTTCTAGGTGCCTCCACGCCAACTTTATCCGCCTGTAAAGTCCGTCGCGATCATTTCAATTCCTTCTGGCAAATGGTAAAAGGAGGATGTTTCGTATGATGCGATTGCGTTCTGGCGGCAGGCAAGTGAGTTACCAATTAAGTTGGTGGTGGTTGGGTTTGACTAATTTAATTTAATTGAAATACCAAACAATGCGTCTTCGCTCTTCGAGGTTCAAATCTTAACTGTTGTTTATTTGACAATTCGGTTATAAGTTAATACATAATTCGCTGACGTTGCTGTTGGCATGTGGTGGGGGAACCGTTGAGTAAGCAGGCGATGCAGATCACACTTAGCGTCAATATACGAACTAGAGTATACGTTGTTGCCATGTGTATTGTTGTCCACAGTTGCACCCTGTCGATTTCTATATTAGTTTTGATATCCTCCATTTTTAGTTCGTGGATTCCCAATTCCTTCGTTGTTCTATTCTTTAAAGTTTTTGATTTTGGGAAACTCTACCTTTGGATTTTCTGCATTCAAGCGTTCTACTGCTACGTATCGCACGTTTTTGACTGTCACCTTGCAACGCTTATCATTAACGCTTATCAACGCCGAGCCATCGATTGTCCTTTTCGGTGCCGCAGATTGATTGTACTCGTACATTTTCGACGTTAAACATCGCAATATGACCTTCCTCGGCTAGAATATCTCACAGTGAAATCTTGTCCTTCGTTTCGCTCTCCGCCGCTTCTCCGACTGTTAGATTCCTCAGGCACCTCTCAGCTCCGTCATTTATATTTTCATTCTTTTTACATAAATATAGATCTCTAACTCTGACATGCTTTCGTGCAATAATAAAATTCCTTCTTGATTCATCGAAATCGATTTAGCGCCGCTTGTGAACAGTTGTGTTTACTCTTGTGCTCTGAGTTTTTGTCTTATTCAGTGATTTTTTGCGAGTGTCTTGTGTTTGATTATTAACAAAGCTTAGCCTAACAATTGTGTTAGTGTTTTTAAATAGATCTCCCAGTAAACGGTTACGTGGTTATAGTTATTTTAACAATTCTATTAGATTTGTTTAATCTCCTTGCTATGTTGAAGAAATTTACACTCTTTAAGCTTGCTAAAACTCTTTTATTCCCTCTCTATCTCCCGCTCTATATTATAACTGTAATTTAAACTCTCTCTGAACCTGCTGAACTTCTGGTAGAATTTTGGTGTGCTATTCTCTTATTCTCTCTCTCTTTACATTGTAACTGTTCGTGCGTAAAGTTGTTAGTGTCCCACAAGCCACGCCCAGCCGATAGACGATTTATTCTCTCGTGCTCTCTTACATTTGATTGAATACGCAATCTCGCGCTCTTATTTTTATCGTGTTTTGTGCCTTTATGGTTTTGAAATTTGATCCCAGTGCCAAATTTACTTGAGTTATTTTTCATATTTTATTTTATTTTATTTCATTTCCTTTAAATAACTTTATCTTTTCTTTCTTATAATGGCTCTTGTCTAACTAAAGACCCTTTTATTTTCTGCTAGCTCTGCAAATCGATGATGCACGTTAAATGTGCAGGATTTACTGGTTATTGATCTGAATTCTGGTCTCATGTGGTCATGTGGGTCCTTCAAGAAAATTATAGTTGAGATGACTCGAGACAGCCTATTGAATATTTCATGAGCTTTTAAACAGCTCAATGGGGCGTTCAATTTAATGCCCAATTTAATAATAAAAAATTACTAACTGAGTCGCCAAAACGCAAAAAGCCAGCTTAAAGGCAGTTAATACGATCATGGGATCCACCCCAAATCCGAACTTGGTAGCTGCAGCAGTTTCTGTTGAAACAGGGGTAAGTGAGCCAACTGTGCCTATGGATACAGCTTATTTCGGTGGAGTCCCATTTTCTGGAAGTCTGGCTGTAAAAAAATCTTCAGTGCTGGCTACGTCAAACAATTCGGTGCCGACCGTACCATAGGTACAGTAGGTACCGTTTCTGGCTCTCACCTGAGGATGTTTAGGAATTTATACGTGAAAAATTCCCATCCGAGAACATTGCACTTGATTTTCATACGCTCGTAGTATATCGTCTTTTAAGATATTTGCTTCGCCTGATGTGTTTAATGTACTTCTTTCTAAAAGCTTTTGGCTTAATGATGATTTTGTAATAAAAGAATTTATTCCCAATAAACCGAGAACAAATAAAAGGTCTTCCACAGCACCAAAAAACTAAAAAGTTTATTTTTGGGTTATCAAAATGTTAGGGGACTAAATATGAAGCTACCCTAGCTTTATGCTGACTCCTCTGCATTTACTGAAGATATTTTGGCTTTTACGGAAGCTTGGCTGAAACCAGAGATATCTGACTCTGAAGTTCTGTCAAACAACTTTAATGCCTATAGGACCGATCGCTCCTCACGTAGAGGGGGCGGTGTGCTGATTGCCGTTACCTCTATCCTAACATCTGAGAGAATTCACTTTGATATCCCTAACGAAATTGAATTTATTAGTGTGAAAGTTTCCTTGCAATCCTTATCTATTTTTGTTACATGTTCCTATATTCCACCTGGCTCTGATTCAATAATTTATGAGCACAATCTGTCTGCGATAAAATCTGTTCTATCCCTTTTTTCTAACAGAGACCTTTTGATTGTTTTGGGTGACTTTAATCTCCCCGATATTTCCTGGTCTCCTCCTACTGACTCACTTGTCGCTATACCTTTATCCGTCCATGATTTTGTGGATGGCCTTTTAGAATTATCGTTACAGTAAGTAAGCTTTATACGAAATTCATTAAATAGACAATTAGATCTTGTGTTTGTTTCAGACCTGTCTGAAGTCACGGTATCTAGAATTGACGCTCTTGTTTTACCTAAAGACCGATATCATCCAACAACGGAATTTACGATTTGACTCCCCTGCGTTGATACCCTCTCTCCTTTAGTTTCCCCAAAAAAAATGATATGTTTTCGTAAATGTGACTATAATCAACTTAACGATCTGATTTCTCAAAATAATTGGGCAGACTTGTACAATTGTATGGATATCGAAAGTCCCACTGAACTTTTCTATATAGTGTTAAATACTTTTTTAATGAATGCGTTCCTGATAGGCTTCCTTCAAGGCTAAACAGGCCTCCTTGGTTTACCAATGCGCTTCAAAGACTTAAAAACCTTAAATCAAACATTTATAAAAAGTATAAAAAATCGGGTAAGCTATCTGATATTTCGAAATATGTGGTGGCTCGATCGGGCTTTAATGTTCTCAACAGTCGTTGCTATTCTATAAATTTGAACCGTTGTAAATTTGAACTTTCAAAGGATCCGAGGCAGTTTTATAACTTTGTTAATGCCAAGCGTAATTCTTCGGCATTACCTTCACCGATACGTTTAAACTCAATGATTATTTGCCGAGTTTTTCCAAACTACTTATAGTTCGGCTGCATGGTCAAATTCTAACTACCCCAATCCTTTAAATAAGGCAAATGGTATTTTTACCTCTGTAATTACCGAAAGTTCTCTCTTATGAGATTTAGCATCAACAACGCCAACTTATTATCCCTGTCCAGATGGACTCCCTGGATGTGTGCTTTTTGTCTATTTCATCATCAGTTTTTCTTACTAAGGACTCTTTTTTAATTCCACTTCACAAAAAGGGTGCGAAGGCGGATGCCCAGAATTATAGAGGTATTTCTAAATTGTCGGCAAATCCCTAAGCATTTGAACGTATTATCACTTCTCATTTGCAACATTAATGTTCTTCGCTAATATCACCGTGTCAGCATGGTTTGGTTAAGCGAAGATCGACCTCTACGAACCTGCTTCAATTGTCATCTATTGTAATAAATGGACTTAAGAAAAAAATGCAGACTGACGTTATAAATACAAATTTTAGTAAGGCATTTGACTCTGTCAACCACTCTCTTATCTTGTTCAAATTAGATAAGCTTGGGTTTCCATGTAATCTATTAACTTGGATTTCAAGTTATTTGAATGGTAGGACTCAGAGGATTATATTCAAGAACGCTGTTTCAAAAATTATCTACGTGACATCTTGAGTGGCTCAGGGTAGTCATTTCGGCCTTTTCTGTTTACTTTGTTTATCAACACATTCTGGTGTACTAATGTATCCTGATGATGTTAAGCTTGTATATCATCTAATGATATGGCGTCGGATCTCAACTTACAGTCAGATATTGATTGTTTTCATGGAGGGTGTAAGTACAACCTTTTAAATTCAAATTTTAATGCAACGTTATGACTTTTCATAAGGGTACTCCTACATTTATTAGTTACTCTCTTCAAAACACGCCACTCAACCGTATATGTTCAGGTAAGAATGTAGGTGTTCTTCTGGACCCAAAACTTAAATTTGACTGCCACTGTCAACAAAGCCATGAGTTATCCTTGCTTTATAAAGCGTTAATAAAACGAATTTGATGACAAAGTGGCAATATTGTTCTTCGGTTTGGAGTTCACAATATCAAGTGCATATTGACCGTATTGAGTCGGTATGAATTTCATCTTTTTGTCCTTCGTAGTTTGAACTAGGATCAAAACTACTATTGCTTACTTTACCTACACTTGTAAGTCGTAGAACAATGCTTGGTACTATTTTATGTAAAATCTTATAAGAGGTGATATTGATTCTGTAGAACTTGTAAAACGTCTAACTTTCAATGTTCCTGTAAGACTAAAACGAAATTATTATCGTCTAGATTGGCCACGATGTACATCAAATTTTTGTCTGCACGAGCCCTTTCGCGTTCTATGTAATAATTACAACAACCTTTATCATTTAATTTGCAGTTCAACTTCTATCCCGGAATTAAAAACTAATATTTTATATCATTTTCTTCATTCTTTGTTGCGCCTTTTATTTTCATTTCTGTCCCGTCTCTATTTGTTTTATGTATTTTCCTCGCGAACTAACCTTTTTGATAAAAGGGCCCCGCGCGTAACAAGCACGAGCTTGGTGTCGTTGGGCAACTTGTTTGTACTGCTCGTAGTGCATCAACATCCATCATATATAATAGGCTACAAATGTTGGTGTTATTACAAATTCCGTCTTATTTAAAGGTCGAGGAACAATTCTTTTTAAGACATCCGTTGTATATACAAATATTGGAAATACCAATGAGAATATAATATCTGTCCCATTCATTATAGACATTAATTCCAAAAATTTGAACATGTGCTCTTCTGATGCTGTTTGAATTCCTTGCCCTTCTAGGGCCTGAACAATCTTCTTCTTTTTATCTACAATGAACTTGGGAATTATGCCCATTCGCGATAATAGTAAGCTCTCTATTATATCGTTAGAGTTTATTGTTATTAGTCAATTGTAATCTGTCTATCTACCTATCGATATACTCTATCATGTACATCTGTTCGTACCCAAAGGTGCTCAACATAACCACACCCAACATATCATGCAGTAGCCAAGTTGGGAACAGTACCAGGCGCTCAGTAGCACCCACTGCATATGAGAATTGCTGATTAGCATATTACATGTCGCACTAACTCACCGTCTCACCGACTCAACGTCACACTGACCCGCCAATGCAGTCAGCACCTGTTGCAGTGTCAGTACCAGGCGCTTAGTAGCACCCACTGCATATGAGAATTGCTGATCAGCATAGTATATGTCTCACTAACTCACCGTCTCACCGACTCAACGGCACACTGTCGCTCCAATGCAGTCAGCACATGTTGCAATGTCAGCCGAGACAAGTACACAAACTGCTACCATACCATATTTTATTAATCATTAGACTAAACAACCGTGTTCCAAGTAGTATGTAAGCATGTATGAAATGAAGAATAAATCAGTTATCAACGCACCTCATAACTCCGCGGTTCTACTTCATACCTCTGGTAATAGGGCTCGTAATACACTATCTCAACTAGCAGCTAACCACGTTAGCTCAACCTCATCGCAGTTCCCGCATCGCCTGTGGTCCGGCATTGCAGTAACCATCGTTACCATTGCCGCGACGCGATCGTCCTGCAAGTGTCTACTTCGGTTGGGCACAAACAACATCCTTTTATAAAGGTCTTACTTATTCAATTTTTATTATTATTTGTAAAATAATTAACTCTGATCTGCTCCTCATTCAAATATTCTGTCAAATTTTTAAGCATGTTGATAAACTAATTGTCTTATGTTCCTTGTGCCCTTACATTGTGCCTTAGTCACTGTTCTTCCTCTCTTATCTTCCTAATTTCTTGTTTTTCCGCGTCTAGGTTTCCCCTAATGGCCTTTATCACCGAACCTAGTGCATTTATCAATCCTGTCTTATTTATTTTTCTCGGAACTACCATCTCTAGTTTCCCTCCTTTATACCTTAGTTTTTTCTGCAATATCTTAACTAAATCCCTGGTCTCTGCGTCCTCTTGTACCAACCTTAACGATTCTTCCATTTGTTCTATGCTTTCCTCATATTCCCGCAGTCTAAGTATGTGAATGAATATCTTGTGTGTCTGAACTACACGTGCTGTCGACGTTTCTTGTCGCCCTTTGTGACGTCCATCTGAAATCATTATTCTTGGTTAGCTCTTGTTAGCCTTCTTATTTTTCTTTGTGTACTTTTTGTGGTTTTGTTGTTGTTATAGTAAGACCGTGTTGTTCAACTAGTTTATGCTTTGAAAACCTTGGCGGTAGTTTGTCCCTTCTGTTTTCTTTCCGTAATATTGTCTCATTCAGTACCAATTGCATTGGTTCATGTCTGTCCCTGTTAGCTAACTCAATCCTCTTAGTTTTTATCTTTTCCACTCTTTCCTTTATTTTCAGATATAGTTCGGTTTGGAAAGCATTGATTTTTCTTAGGTTACCATGTTCATCATTAAATGTCACGTTACTAAAGAAAATATGTGTTCTTCCCGTAAACAGTTCCTGTGGCGTGCGTTGAGTTATCGAACGAATTGCATTATTATATGCTATGAAAATTTCTGCCAATACTTCCTCATGCTTTATGTCGAACTTTCTTTCTTCTTTTCTACAATGATACTTTATGAATTTATGAATTTCTCGACGACTGTTGGAATGACGTCATTTGCAACTCCATATCGTATTGCCTACAAAAGTCCTTGAACAGGTCTGACGAAAGTTCCGCCCCTTGGTCGCACACTATTTTTTCTGGCACTCCGAAAAATGTCATACATTTTACAATGGAGCTGATTATATTAATACTATTTATATCTGGAATTGTATCTTCCCAAGAAAAACTCGAGAATTTGCCTATGATAGTCAGTACATGTTTCTTGTTGACAAAGTACAAATCTATGTGTATAATTGACATAGGTCTGTCCGGCGTCTCCGTAACGCTGTTTATTCCTATCGTACGCTTCTAATTGTCTGTGCTATTTATGGCTTCATATGCGGGAAATATACTGTCCTCCTTAAGTGTGTCAGTGTCTCCTCTGCACGTCTGTGGTTGCTATTCTGATGATATTCCCTAATACCTTTCTCTTGTTCGTTCTCTAAAATCTAGCAAAGGGCCACTTGAGTTTATTGTCTTCTTTTATCAGGACCATGGTGCCTGGTTCCACGGTCTTAAAGCACGGACAAGTAGGATGTACTCCAGTTCTTCTAGAACGCTTGGTGCAATTTTTGGTTTAGGTGGTTTAAATCAGGTTCGTCGATCGTTGCATTTTCCCCATATAAAATGACCAGCAGTAAGAATCTTCAAATCGTAAATAAGAGAGTAGAGTTTCCAACGAAGCAATAAAAACGGTATTTGATGTCTTCACAGCAGCCTCCCATAATCCACCGAAGTTTGGTGTGCGAAGGGGAATGAAATGTCAAATGACAATCTCGCTTCTCTGTGGATCACTCAAAAATATCACGCTTTTGCATTTGAGAGAAATCGATAGGGAAAGGTAGAGGGAAACCATGATAGTGTGGCCAGTTTTATGTAGGTTTGCAATGCCACTTCAGGTGGGGAAGTGTGGAATGCGAATAGCTCCCCTGGGGGATGATAAGAGAGGGGGAACATGATCAGCTCTTAAGTTCCACAACCTTCCATGTATCTCAACAAACACCAATCTAGGAGAACTACGTATGGAAATGAGATCCATAATGGATACGTGACAAGGCCATGAATAATAAAAAGCAAAGCGAAAATTTTGAACGCCCCGAAAGAGCGTCACCAAGCATCGATGTTTTTATTTGCTTAAAAATGTTTTAATGAATGGTCGAATTTGGACCATTTTTGGCATGAAGATAATCAAAACATAATTGCATTTACACTTACGAAATCAAAAATGTGGGCGTTAGACATGGCTTGGCGTGGGCGTATGGGCGTTTGTGCGATAGAGTGGGCGTGGCACCCTGCTTAAATATATTTGCGCTGCGCAAGAAGATCAAGAATCTACATTGTTATACCCGTTACTCGTAGAGTAAAAGGGTATACTAGATTCGTCGGAAAGTATGTAAGAGGCAGAAGGATATAAAGCATATATATTCTTGATCAGGATCACTAGTCGATCTAGCCATGTCCGTCTGTCCGTATGAACGCTGAGATCTCGAAAACGATAAGAGATACAATAATGGGATTAGGCATGTAGATTCCTGAGATTCCTGCGCAGCGCAATTTTTTTCAGAAACCGCCTAAAACTGTGGCTCCTACAGTTTTGATTCTAGAAAAAAAATTTTAACTGAAATGTATTGCTCTCATCAATACCTTTTGATTGACCAAAAAAAAAGTTTGACACGCCCACTTTATCGGCCACAAACCGCCCACAAACTTCAAAAATTCGTTAATATGAATAGAGCTAAATATAATTAATTAGTGCATCTTTTTTGGTATTTTTTTTTAACCTGGACAGTCGGTTTTAAAAACACCCTCAGAACTTGTAAAAATTTGAGATTACTCAACTTTTGACGAATTACACATTATTACGAAAATTCGCGTTTAGAAGTTATAGAATTCCGATTAGGGCAAATGACTCTTTAGGTTTATTCGAATGCCACGCCTACTTAAACGGCCACAAACCGCCCACAAACTTCAAAAAATCGTTAATATAAACGCTGATATCTCGGAAACTATCAAAGATGGAGAAATGGTATCTCAGATTTAGATTCCGTAACCTTGTACGCAGTGCAAGTTTGTTTCGCAAATATGCCACGCCCACAAGCCGCCCAAGCCTGTGGCGCCCACATGCTTTTCATGCTAGATAAAAAATTTTAACTGAAATGTATTGGTCTCGTCAATACCTATCGATTGATCCAAAAAAAAGTTTGACACGCCCATTCTAACGCGGATAACGCTTAAATCTGTCTACCGCCCACATAGCCACATATTGAGATCACGGGTATGTGGCGCATTTCAATCTCGCTTTGCTGCTTGCATATCTCCATTTCCCTTTGCTCCCATAAGCTGAGTAACGGGTAACGGGCGTTCTTCCTTGTTTTTTGTAGTTTTCGAGATCCCAGCGTTCATACGGACAGACGTACAGACGAACATGGCTAGACCGACTCGGCTAATGATCCTGATCAGGAATAAATATACTTTATAATGTAGGAAACGCCTTCTTCTACCTGTTACATACCTTCCAATGAATCTAGTAAACAAGAAAATAAGGAAACAAGGGAAGATTCCAACCCCGTGCTGGCCCTTTCGATCGATTTATATCGTTCCGCACACCCACGAAACTAGTGGTGTTATCAGTCCACATTGAAAGCGGTTTCCCTTGAAGGCTTATGATGCGTTTGAATGCTACGAGAAATGATGACGTCGAAAGATCCCCCACCAATTCCAAATGAACTGCCTTTGTTGAAAAACATAAAAATTGAGACGTATCATTTTCTGGCGCCCCGCTCGTGATTTTTGATTTGGTGTAAAAAGGGCCCAAAAGTCAATGCCAGTCACATAAAATGTTGGGCTTGGCTAGAAGAGTTTAGGCCCCAATCGAAAGCAACGGATGAATTAATTGATGATACTCGATGCAGCCTTGAGCCCTCTGATGGGCCAGTATAGTTGACGAGCCGTTGGTAGGAGGAATTGAGGACCAGCTTGAAGGAATAGGGTACGGCAATGTGGGATTATTGCATCTGTGACTGGATGATGCAGCAAAATCGGATGTATTCCTTTGTTCCCCTGCTTTGAATTCTGGATACGCCTAAGATGAAGCTATGCCAAGTTGCTAAACTTGGAAGACGATGCCAGATCCATCCACTGAATTGATATCAGTGCCTTTAAACGCCTCTCGGGTAGATCAGATGGATGGATGGACTCATAGTTTGTGGCTGCGCCGTCTGCTTGTAAAAAGGAAGGCCCGATTTTCCACAATTGAAAATATATATTGACAATAAATCCGCATGATTCCGCAGATTATGCCCTTTGCCCCTTGTTGGATTTTTACTACCCTGTTGGTAACAAAAATGTTGAAGCTAGAGGGAGCTTCTCGTATCTAAGCAAGTTCTGCTGTGGAGTAGCTTCAGCAGTGATATTTAGAGAAAAACTTAATTTCTTTGGCGATATTTGACATGAGATCTGACAATAGAAGCGTTACTCAGCTTTCTCGTTGATTTCGAGAATAAAAAAAGCGACGAAACAAACACTTAAAAGCTGAGAAATTTGTAAATTCAATTCGTAGTGCATTGCTTGCGGCAAGCACTCGTTCGAATCAATTTTTTTCTTTTGCTCGTAGAGTAAAAGAGTATACTAGATTCGTTGGAAAGCAGAAGGAAGCGTGTTCGATCACTAGCCGAGTTGATCAAGCCCTGTCCGTCTGTCCGTCTATCCGTATGATCACTATAAAAGCTAGATTCTTGGGCTTCCTGCGCAGCGCAAGATTGTTTCGGGAGGGTGACGCTCCCTCTCCCCACAATCGCTCATAACGCTAGCACACGTCTATCGCCAAATTTTTTAACATTTGGAAAAATTTAAGTGAGATTTTGTTCTTATTATCAATACCCATCATCTACTTGACCAAAATTATTCAAATCGAACAATTTTTTAAAAAGCTATTTCCAAACAATAATATATTATAATTAGCAAACTCAATAGAGTGCGAGAGGGATAGAGATATATTCATACAGAAAATCGTCGTACATACGGACGGACGGACATGGTAGATCGACTCGGCTAGTGATCCTGATCAAAAATATTTCACGGTGGACGGCAGAACGCGCAGTGGCGAAGGCGACTACTATGTATAACTGCAGAAATAAAAATCTGCAGTGATAGTCCGATCACAGTACTTAAACGCCTTATACTAAAGTCATGTTTTAAATGTCGTTGGAAAGATAAATGTAAGATCTAAAAATTTTAATTTTACATTATTGTTCTTACCAAAATCTCTGCAATATTAGAGCTAAATAAAATTAATTAGTACATCTTTTTTGGTATTTTTTTTTAACCTGGACAGTCGGTTTTGAATACACCCTCAGAACTTGTAAAAATTTGAGATTACTCAACTTACACATTATTATGAAAATTCGCGTTTAGAACTTATAGATTTCCGATCAGAGCAAATGACTCTTTAGGTTTATTCGAAGGCGTCGAAAACTATGCAACCCTGGTTAATGGAAAATAATACATATTTTAGCACCATAGAAGAACAGTTTTTTTAGGTTTTAAAATGTAACTGCATTTTGGACTTCACGTGCAGAAATAAGCCAATGACCATTTGTTTCTCTGGCTTATATCCCCTTTGGACTTATTATAGCGACTTAAAGTTAGAACACAAATTTAATTTATATTAGCCATATCGCTTACACCGATTTTACTTTCAAGTTTATGAAGGTATGGAAAAAAGTCACTAAAACGTTAAAAACAATTTTTGAAAAAGTTAATCAGGACTTAAAAAATCGAAATATTAAAGTGTTCACGGCTCAAGGGCGTTTAATTTCTGTAGGCAGTATCGAGCGGCAGTTTTCTCCAGATGTCTACATATCGCTCGCTCGCACTGCACTTTGCTCTCCCTCTCCATCTCTTTTTTCATTTCTTCTTTCTTCGGACTTACAAAAATTTCAGCGATCAAGCCACTCCCCGCCCCAACATTTTGGTCCAGTCGAACCGGATTTTATAATCTTTGGATTTTCCTCTCCTAGAGTTTCCTTTATATTTTCTTTGCAGCAACGGTGGTTCGAACTGCTTCACACAAGCCTCACATATTATTATTATTGACCGGTCATATATTATTATTATCGAACCCTATTTCGACTAACTTTCTGTATGATATATTGTCTAAATCCAAAGGTGATTCATCCGACGCAACGGCATTTAATATATGCATTTTAATTCCTTTATTTGTGCGTGACAATAATTCAGTTTCTTTTGCCCACAATTGCGCACTTAAAACAGTTCCAGTGACAAACAAAATATATTGCAGTGCTACTATGGAACCCATATATTCCTCAAATATATTTTTATACCCGTTACTCGTAGAGTAAAAGGGTAGAAGGAGGGCAGAAGGAAGCGTTTCCGACCCCATAAAGTATATATATTCTTGAACAGGGTCACTAGCCGAGTCGATCTAGCCATGTTCGTCTGTCCGTATGAACGCTGAGATCTCGGAAACTATAAAAGCTACAGTACTGTTTGTAACTGTAACTGTTTGTTAAAAATCCAAGATTGTCCACGGTGGGGGAGGGGGGGGGAGTGGAGGTCAAGAAGTGCTTTAAATTTGTCCACGTGGTTTATGGACGGCCCCCAAGGCTGCGGCTGCAGGAGTTTTGATGCTAAAATAAAAATTTTAACTAAAATGTATGGTTCTCATCAATAGCGATCGATTATAAATAAATATTATAATACAGTCCACGGCAACTACTCTTTCTAATACAGTCAACTCCAACTACTTCTCTCTACTTCTCTTCGCACCCCACATATGTACATTGTACATACATACGAAAATCTTCGTTTTCGCCAGCGCACAGTGGGTCAAGGGCTAACAATAGATGCTAATTTCAAACAAGCAAAACTAAAGTCATAATTTAAAAAAATCCCAATATCCTTGCCTATTTAAGCTCCAATTAAGTATTGGTATTAAAATATTCTGTCAAATTTTAAAGCATAACGATAAACTTATTGTTTAATGTTCCTGGTACCCTTACATTGTGCCTTACTCGCTCTTCTTCCTCTTTTATCTTCCTTATATCTTGTTCTTCCGCGTCTAGGTTCCCCGTAATGGCCTTTATCACCGAACCTAGTCCATTTATCAATCCTGTCTTATTTCTTTTTCTCTGAACTATCATCTCTAGTTTCCCTCCTACATACTTTAGTTTTTTCTGCAATATTTTAACTAAGTCCCTACTCTCTACGTCCTCTTGTACCAACCTTAACGTTTCTTCCATTTGTTCTATGCTTTCCTCATACGTTACTAACGAAAATGTGTGTTCTTCCCGTAAACAGTTCGTGAGGCGTGAGTTGAGTCAAATGAATTGCATTATTATATGTTATGAACGTAACAATACTTCCTCATGCTTTATGTCTAACTTTCTTTCTTTTTTTCTACAACGATACTATATATTTCCGTAAACGTAGAACGTAACCTTTTGTACGGGTAAATTGCTCGACGACTGTTGGAATGATTTCATATGCAACTCCGTATCGAATTGCCTACAAAAGTCCTTGAACAGGTTTGACGAAAATTCCGCCTCTTAGTCGCAAACTATTTTTTCTGGCACCCTGAAAAATTTCATAAATTTTACAATGGAGCTGATTATATTAATACAATTTCTAAGCATTTCCAAGAAAACCTCGAGAAATTGCGTAGTATAGTTAGTACACATTTCTTGTTGACAAAGAGCAAATCTATATGTATAATTGACATACATCATTTTTTGCGGCTTCCTGTCGTACGTTTCTAATTGTCTTTGCTATTAATGGCTTCATATGCGGGAAATATACTGTCCTCTTTAAGTGTGTCAGTGTCTCCTCTGCACGACTGTGGTTGCTATTCTCATGATATTCCCTAATAGCTTTCTTGAGTGGCTTTTTATTGTCCTCTTTTATCAGGACCATTGTGCCTGGTCCCATGCTCTTAAAGCACGGACAAGTAGGATGTACTCAAATTCTCCTAGAACGCTTGCTGCATTTGGCACATTTTTTTTTTTTAAACCACCTAAAGTTTAAATCAGGTTCGTCGATCGTTCCATGTGCTTTGCCCCATATAAAATGACCAGCAGTAAGAACCTTCAAATCGTAAATAAGAGAGTAAAGTTTCCAACGAAGCGATAAAAACGGTATTTGATGTCTTCACAGCAGCCTCCCAAAATCCACCGAAGTTTGGTGTGCGAGAGGAATGAAATGTCAAATGACAATCTCGCTTCTCTGTGGATGACTCAAAAATATCCCGCTTTTGCATTTGAGAGAAATCGATAGGGAAAGGTAGAGGGAAACCATGATAGTGTGGCCAGTTTTATGTAGGTTTGCAATGCCACTTCAGGTGGGGAAGTGTGGAATGCGAATAGCTCCCCTGGGGGATGATAAGAGAGGGGGAACATGATCAGCTCTTAAGTTCCACAACCTTCCATGTATCTCAACAAACACCAATCTAGGAGAACTACGTATGGAAATGAGATCCATAATGGATACGTGACAAGGCCATGAATAATAAAAAGCAAAGCGAAAATTTTGAACGCCCCGAAAGAGCGTCACCAAGCATCGATGTTTTTATTTGCTTAAAAATGTTTTAATGAATGGTCGAATTTGGACCATTTTTGGCATGAAGATAATCAAAACATAATTGCATTTACACTTACGAAATCAAAAATGTGGGCGTTAGACATGGCTTGGCGTGGGCGTATGGGCGTTTGTGCGATAGAGTGGGCGTGGCACCCTGCTTAAATATATTTGCGCTGCGCAAGAAGATCAAGAATCTACATTGTTATACCCGTTACTCGTAGAGTAAAAGGGTATACTAGATTCGTCGGAAAGTATGTAAGAGGCAGAAGGATATAAAGCATATATATTCTTGATCAGGATCACTAGTCGATCTAGCCATGTCCGTCTGTCCGTATGAACGCTGAGATCTCGAAAACGATAAGAGATACAATAATGGGATTAGGCATGTAGATTCCTGAGATTCCTGCGCAGCGCAATTTTTTTTCAGAAACCGCCCAAAACTGTGGCTCCTACAGTTTTGATTCTAGAAAAAAAATTTTAACTGAAATGTATTGCTCTCATCAATACCTTTTGATTGACCAAAAAAAAAGTTTGACACGCCCACTTTATCGGCCACAAACCGCCCACAAACTTCAAAACTTCGTTAATATGAATAGAGCTAAATATAATTAATTAGTGCATCTTTTTTGGTATTTTTTTTTAACCTGGACAGTCGGTTTTGAAAACACCCTCAGAACTTGTAAAAATTTGAGATTACTCAACTTTTGACGAATTACACATTATTACGAAAATTCGCGTTTAGAAGTTATAGAATTCCGATTAGAGCAAATGACTCTTTAGGTTTATTCGAATGCCACGCCTACTTAAACGGCCACAAACCGCCCACAAACTTCAAAAAATCGTTAATATAAACGCTGATATCTCGGAAACTATCAAAGATGGAGAAATGGTATCTCAGATTTAGATTCCGTAACCTTGTACGCAGTGCAAGTTTGTTTCGCAAATATGCCACGCCCACAAGCCGCCCAAGCCTGTGGCGCCCACATGCTTTTCATGCTAGATAAAAAATTTTAACTGAAATGTATTGGTCTCGTCAATACCTATCGATTGATCCAGTTTGACACGCCCATTCTAACGCGGATAACGCTTAAATCTGTCTACCGCCAAAATAGCCACATATTGAGATCACGGGTATGCGGCGCATTTCAATCTCGCTTTGCTGCTTGCATATCTCCATTTCCCTTTGCTCCCATAAGCTGAGTAACGGGTAACGGGCGTTCTTCCTTGTTTTTTGTAGTTTTCGAGATCCCAGCGTTCATACGGACAGACGTACAGACGAACATGGCTAGACCGACTCGGCTAATGATCCTGATCAGGAATAAATATACTTTATAATGTAGGAAACGCCTTCTTCTACCTGTTACATACCTTCCAATGAATCTAGTAAACAAGAAAATAAGGAAACAAGGGAAGATTCCAACCCCGTGCTGGCCCTTTCGATCGATTTATATCGTTCCGCACACCCACGAAACTAGTGGTGTTATCAGTCCACATTGAAAGCGGTTTCCCTTGAAGGCTTATGATGCGTTTGAATGCTACCAGAAATGATGACGTCGAAAGATCCCCCACCAATTCCAAATGAACTGCCTTTGTTGAAAAACATAAAAATTGAGACGTATCATTTTCTGGCGCCCCGCTCGTTATTTTTGATTTGGTGTAAAAAGGGCCCAAAAGTCAATGCCAGTCACATAAAATGTTGGGCTTGGCTAGAAGAGTTTAGGCCCCAATCGAAAGCAACGGATGAATTAATTGATGATACTCGATGCAGCCTTGAGCCCTCTGATGGGCCAGTATAGTTGACGAGCCGTTGGTAGGAGGAATTGAGGACCAGCTTGAAGGAATAGGGTACGGCAATGTGGGATTATTGCATCTGTGACTGGATGATGCAGCAAAATCGGATGTATTCCTTTGTTCCCCTGCTTTGAATTCTGGATACGCCTGAGATGAAGCTATGCCAAGTTGCTAAACTTGGAAGACGATGCCAGATCCATCCACTGAATTGATATCAGTGCCTTTAAACGCCTCTCGGGTAGATCAGATGGATGGATGGACTCATAGTTTGTGGCTGCGCCGTCTGCTTGTAAAAAGGAAGGCCCGATTTTCCACAATTGAAAATATATATTGACAATAAATCCGCATGATTCCGCAGATTATGCCCTTTGCCCCTTGTTGGATTTTTACTACCCTGTTGGTAACAAAAATGTTGAAGCTAGAGGGAGCTTCTCGTATCTAAGCAAGTTCTGCTGTGGAGTAGCTTCAGCAGTGATATTTAGAGAAAAACTTAATTTCTTTGGCGATATTTGACATGAGATCTGACAATAGAAGCGTTACTCAGCTTTCTCGTTGATTTCGAGAATAAAAAAAGCGACGAAACAAACACTTAAAAGCTGAGAAATTTGCAAATTCAATTCGTAGTGCATTGCTTGCGGCAAGCACTCGTTCGAATCAATTTTTTTCTTTTGCTCGTAGAGTAAAAGAGTATACTAGATTCGTTGGAAAGCAGAAGGAAGCGTGTTCGATCACTAGCCGAGTTGATCAAGCCCTGTCCGTCTGTCCGTCTATCCGTATGATCACTATAAAAGCTAGATTCTTGGGCTCCCTGCGCAGCACAAGATTGTTTCGGGAGGGTGACGCTCCCTCTCCCCACAATCGCTCATAACGCTAGCACACGTCTATCGCCAAATTTTTTAACATTTGGAAAAATTTAAGTGAGATTTTGTTCTTATTATCAATACCCATCATCTACTTGACCAAAATTATTCAAATCGAACAATTTTTTAAAAAGCTATTTCCAAACAATAATAAATTATAATTAGCAAACTCAATAGAGTGCGAGAGGGATAGAGATATATTCATACAGAAAATCGTCGTACATACGGACGGACGGACATGGTAGATCGACTCGGCTAGTGATCCTGATCAAAAATATTTCACGGTGGACGGCAGAACGCGCAGTGGCGAAGGCGACTACTATGTATAACTGCAGAAATAAAAATCTGCAGTGATAGTCCGATCACAGTACTTAAACGCCTTATACTAAAGTCATGTTTTAAATGTCGTTGGAAAGATAAATGTAAGATCTAAAAATTTTAATTTTACATTATTGTTCTTACCAAAATCTCTGCAATATTAGAGCTAAATAAAATTAATTAGTACATCTTTTTTGGTATTTTTTTTTAACCTGGACAGTCGGTTTTGAATACACCCTCAGAACTTGTAAAAATTTGAGATTACTCAACTTACACATTATTATGAAAATTCGCGTTTAGAACTTATAGATTTCCGATCAGAGCAAATGACTCTTTAGGTTTATTCGAAGGCGTCGAAAACTATGCAACCCTGGTTAATGGAAAATAATACATATTTTAGCACCATAGAAGAACAGTTTTTTTAGGTTTTAAAATGTAACTGCATTTTGGACTTCACGTGCAGAAATAAGCCAATGACCATTTGTTTCTCTGGCTTATATCCCCTTTGGACTTATTATAGCGACTTAAAGTTAGAACACAAATTTAATTTATATTAGCCATATCGCTTACACCGATTTTACTTTCAAGTTTATGAAGGTATGGAAAAAAGTCACTAAAACGTTAAAAACAATTTTTGAAAAAGTTAATCAGGACTTAAAAAATCGAAATATTAAAGTGTTCACGGCTCAAGGGCGTTTAATTTCTGTAGGCAGTATCGAGCGGCAGTTTTCTCCAGATGTCTACATATCGCTCGCTCGCACTGCACTTTGCTCTCCCTCTCCATCTCTTTTTTCATTTCTTCTTTCTTCGGACTTACAAAAATTTCAGCGATCAAGCCACTCCCCGCCCCAACATTTTGGTCCAGTCGAACCGGATTTTATAATCTTTGGATTTTCCTCTCCTAGAGTTTCCTTTATATTTTCTTTGCAGCAACGGTGGTTCGAACTGCTTCACACAAGCCTCACATATTATTATTATTGACCGGTCATATATTATTATTATCGAACCCTATTTCGACTAACTTTCTGTATGATATATTGTCTAAATCCAAAGGTGATTTATCCGACGCAACGGCATTTAATATATGCATTTTAATTCCTTTATTTGTGCGTGACAATAATTCAGTTGCTTTTGCCCACAATTGCACACTTAAAACAGTTCCAGTGACAAACAAAATATATTGCAGTGCTACTATGGAACCCATATATTCCTCAAATATATTTTTATACCCGTTACTCGTAGAGTAAAAGGGTAGAAGGAGGGCAGAAGGAAGCGTTTCCGACCCCATAAAGTATATATATTCTTGAACAGGGTCACTAGCCGAGTCGATCTAGCCATGTTCGTCTGTCCGTATGAACGCTGAGATCTCGGAAACTATAAAAGCTACAGTACTGGGATTAGGCATGCAGATTCCCGAGATTCCTGCGCAGCACAAGTTTGTTTCAGCAGGGTACCACGCCCATTCTAACGCCCACAAAACGCCCAAGGGGCCGTTAAAAATCCAAGATTGTCCACGGTGGGGGAGGGGGGGGAGTGGAGGTCAAGAAGTGCTTTAAATTTGTCCACGTGGTTTATGGACGGCCCCAAGGCTGCGGCTCCTGCAGTTTTGATGCTAGAATAAAAATTTTAACTAAAATGTATTGTTCTCATCAATACCGATCGATTATAAATAAATATTATAATACAGTCCACGGCAACTACTCTTTCTAATACAGTCAACTCCAACTACTTCTCTCTACTTCTCTTCGCACCCCACATATGTACATTGTACATACATACGAAAATCTTCGTTTTCGCCAGCGCACAGTGGGTCAAGGGCTAACAATAGATGCTAATTTCAAACAAGCAAAACTAAAGTCATAATTTAAAAAAATCCCAATATCCTTGCCTATTTAAGCTCCAATTAAGTATTGGTATTAAAATATTCTGTCAAATTTTAAAGCATAACGATAAACTTATTGTTTAATGTTCCTGGTACCCTTACATTGTGCCTTACTCGCTCTTCTTCCTCTTTTATCTTCCTTATATCTTGTTCTTCCGCGTCTAGGTTCCCCGTAATGGCCTTTATCACCGAACCTAGTCCATTTATCAATCCTGTCTTATTTCTTTTTCTCTGAACTATCATCTCTAGTTTCCCTCCTACATACTTTAGTTTTTTCTGCAATATTTTAACTAAGTCCCTACTCTCTACGTCCTCTTGTACCAACCTTAACGTTTCTTCCATTTGTTCTATGCTTTCCTCATACGTTACTAAGGAAAATGTGTGTTCTTCCCGTAAACAGTTCGTGAGGCGTGAGTTGAGTCAAATGAATTGCATTATTATATGTTATGAACGTAACAATACTTCCTCATGCTTTATGTCTAACTTTCTTTCTTCTTTTCTACAACGATACTATATATTTCCGTAAACGTAGAACGTAACCTTTTGTACGGGTAAATTGCTCGACGACTGTTGGAATGATTTCATATGCAACTCCGTATCGAATTGCCTACAAAAGTCCTTGAACAGGTTTGACGAAAATTCCGCCTCTTAGTCGCAAACTATTTTTTCTGGCACCCTGAAAAATTTCACAAATTTTACAATGGAGCTGATTATATTAATACAATTTCTAAGCATTTCCAAGAAAACCTCGAGAAATTGCGTAGTATAGTTAGTACACATTTCTTGTTGACAAAGAGCAAATCTATATGTATAATTGACATACATCATTTTTTGCGGCTTCCTGTCGTACGTTTCTAACTGTCTTTGCTATTAATGGCTTCATATGCGGGAAATATACTGTCCTCTTTAAGTGTGTCAGTGTCTCCTCTGCACGACTGTGGTTGCTATTCTCATGATATTCCCTAATAGCTTTCTTGAGTGGCTTTTTATTGTCCTCTTTTATCAGGACCATGGTGCCTGGTCCCATGCTCTTAAAGCACGGACAAGTAGGATGTACTCAAATTCTCCTAGAACGCTTGCTGCATTTGGCACAATTTTTTTTTTTTTAACCACCTAAAGTTTAAATCAGGTTCGTCGATCGTTGCATTTGATTTGCCCCATTAAAAATGACCAGCAGTAAGAATCTTCAAATCGAAAATAAGAGAGTAGAGTTTTCAAAGAAGCGATAGAAACGGTATTTTGATGTCTTCACAGCAGCCTCCCATAATCCACCGAAGTTTGGTGTGCGAAGAGGAATGAAATGTCAAATGACAATCTCGCTTCTCTGTGGATCACTCAGAAATATCCCGCTTTTGCATTTGAGAGTAAGGTACAGAGAAACCATGATAGTGTGGCCAGTTTTATGTAGGTTTGCAGGGCCACTTCAGGTGGGGAAGAGTGGAAGGCGAATAGCTCCCCTGGGGGATGATAAGAGATGGGGAACATGATCTGCTCTTAAGTTCCACAACCTTCCAACCCTTTTTCAGATGTATCTCAACAAACACCAATCTTGGAGAACGGTGTATGGAAAAAAGATCCACAATGGATACGTGACTAGGCCGTGAAAAATCAAAAGCAAAGCGAAAATATTGAACACCCCGAAAGAGCGCCACCAAGCATCGATTTTTTTATATGCTTAAAAATGTTTTAACGACGATTTGGACCATTTTTGGCATGAAGATAATCAAAACATAATTGCATTTACACTTACGAAATCAAAAAAGTGGGCGTTAGACAGGGTTTGGCGTGGGCTTATGGGCGTTTGTGAGCTATAGAGGGGGCGTGGCACCCTGATAAAATAGACTTGCGCTGCGCAAGAAGATCAGGAATCTACATAGTTATACCCGCTACTCGTAAAGTAAAAGGGTATACTAGATTCGTCGGAAAGTATGTAGCAGGCAGAAGCAAGCGTTTCCAACCCCATAAAGTATATATATTCTTGATCACGATCACTAGCCGAGTCGATCTAGCCATGTCCGTCTGTCCGTATGAACGCTGAGATCTCGGAACTATAATATCTAGGCTATTGGGACTTGGCACGCAGGTTCCTGACCTTCCTGCGCAGCGCAAGTTTGTTTCAGCAAGGTGCCAAGCCTACTCTAGCTGTTGCTCCTACAGTTTTGATGCTAGAATACAAATTTTAACTAAAATGTATTGTTCTCATCAATACCTTTCGATTTACCCAAAAAAAAGTTTGCACCCCCACTTTAACGCCCACAAACTTCAAAAAATCGTATATATGAACGCGGATATCTCGGAAGATATCAAAATTAGGGAATTAAGATTTCATATTTAGATTCCGTGGCCTTGTGCGCAGCGCAAGTTTGTTACGCGAATATGCCACGCCCACTCTAACGCCCACAAACCGCCCAGGCCTGAGGCGCCCACAATTTTCATGCTTGATAAAAATTTTAATTTCAATGTATTGGTCTCGTCAATACCTGTCGATAGCTCAAAAAAAGGTTTTTATCGCCCACATAACCACATATTGAGATCGCATGTAGGTGGCACATTTCGAACTCGCTTTACTGCTTGCATGTCTCCATTTCCCTTTGGTTCCTTTAGTTGAGTAACGGGTATCTGATAGTCGAGGTACTCGACTACAAGTAGTATGAAAAGATGGGTTTTAGAACAATTAGCATATTAATGGCCGTCTCCCCCCTCATTAACATATGCGGGTTCTAGGACAATTACAATAATCCAATAAATGTGCTGATTTGAATGGGTTTTGCAGTCATAAAAATGTCACGATCATGTCCATAAAGAGTATGCTCAATTGCCCCCATCGCCCCACATCACCATGTGACAATATTGATCATGTATCCTTTCCCTCATTATGTGCAATAAATAGTCACGTGAGAAAGGTGCACGTGAGAAAGGTCGCACACCCATAGTATCCAAAGGTTGTCATCTCAGAGGAGAATGCACCCATCGCCCCCACATCCCCATGTGACAATATTGATCATGTATCCTTCCCCTCATTATGTGCAATTAATAGTCTGGTGAGAAAGGTGCACGTGAGAAAGGTCGCACAACCATAGTATCCAAAGGTTGTTATCTTAGAGGAACATGTCGGATCATGTTGTCACGTACCCTTTTGCCTCATTATCACAGGTGTTGCTGTGCACGTGAGAAAGGTCGCAAACCCAAAACATCTAAAGCTGGTTGCCTTAGAGGGACATGTCCGATCATGTTGGGGAATAACGTTTCCTATGATTGTAAAACTAATTTAGAAATCAAAAAAACCCCAATAAAATAAATCTCACAAGTTAATGATTCTCACATGTGTGTTCAAATACACATTTTTGTTTCCGCCCCAGATCGTTTAACTGGTAAATTGTCTAAGATTCTCTCCTTTCCACAAATGGGTCATAGACATGTCATAAAAGGGATTCAAGCAAGACCTACCCGAGCACCTGTTAATTACCTGAACGCAATAAAAGGGACACATGCACAACCCAGAAGGCACACGCTCATTGACAAGCGCAATAAAAGGGACACATGCACAAGCCGGAAGGCGCACACTCATTGACAAGATCATAATACTAAATCGTCCCATTATAGGGGTTGATATCACGACCGCGCAACAACTCGCAAGTAGCCGACATATCTCAGCCAAGGAAATATTTTCCATTCCCCGTACCTGCAATTTTAACTCGAAGTAAAAAGTCAGAAGTTTATTTTGTAGCATAATAATATTCATTTATCTTTTTCATTTTTTTTCTAGATTATAGTATTTATTCATAATGTTAAGTGCTTCCTTTTTGTAATCCGAAATTCGATGGCATACACAAGTATAAACTCCCTCAGTGGCTGCATCATTGCTCCACACGCAGGTGTCCATATGATTTCCATGAATAGATGTTTTTATATTACCTCGTTCACATTCAAAGAGTTTTGATTGTAAGAACTGGAGCCGTACATAGTGTGCATTGAACAGAATTCCATCAAATACATTCAGAAAGTTATTTATTTTAACTGAATGCATGTTGTCTATCTAAGTCAACAATCTCGTCTTACACTTCTATATATGCTTACAGAATTTAAAAGGAAATTTATATAGGTTTTCATCTTCATCTTTTAGCGCAATAAAAGGGACACATGCACAAGCCTGAAGGCGCACGCTTATTGAGAAGATCATGGGCCTCACGCCAACTGCTAGCTCTATTACGTCCCATAATAGGAGTTAAAATCACGACCGCGCAACAACTCGCAAGTATCCGACATATCTCAGTCAAGGAAATATTTTTCATTCTCCGTACCTGTAATTTTAACTCAAAATACAAGGTCAGAAGTTTATTTTTTAGCATAATAACACATTTATTCATTAATTATACCCGTTACTCGTAGAGTAAAAGATTCGTCAGAAAGTATGTAACAGGCAGAAGATAGCGTTTCCGACCCCATAAAGAATATACATTCTTGATCAGGATCACTAGCCGAGTCGATCTAGCCATGCCCGTCTGTCCGTCTGTCCGGATGAACGCTGAGATCTCGGAAACTATAAGAGTTTGTTTCAGCAAGTTTGTTTGTTTCAGCAATGTGCCACGCCCACTCTTACGCCCACAAACCGTCCAAAACTGTGGCTCCTACAGTTTTGATGCTAGAATAAAAATTTTAACTGAAGTGTATTGTTCTCATCAATACCTATCGATTGACCCAAATAAAAGTTTGCCACGCCCACTCTAACGCCCATAAACCGCCCAAAACTGTGGCTCCTACAGTTTTGATGCTAGATAAAAAATTTTAACTGAAATGTATTGGTCTCATCAATACCTATCGATTGATCCAAAAAAAAATTTGCATCCCCAATCTAACGCCCATAACGCTTAAGTCTGTCTACCGCCGGTAGGTGGCGTATTTTAATCTCGCTTTGCTGCTTGCATGTCTTCATTTCCCTTTGGTCCCATTAGCTGAATAACGAGTAACGGGTATCTGATAGTCGAGGTACTCGACTATAGCGTTCTTCCTTGTTTTTGTATTGCGAACCTCTTTCATTATATATTAAAATTAGTTTTCTAACCTAGTTCCGGCGATTTGCATAGAAGAAGCAGGCGCACGTTTCCGACGTCAACTCAGGATTACAAAATGTAAAATGTTCATCATAATTTGAAGTTTTGAGATCATGTCCACCTCGATTCATGAACATAGTTTTTGTATTTTGAAGGTATAAAAATGTTGACCAATTATCTGTCCTTTAAATTGTTCAATAAACTGGTCAATTTCCTCATGAAATTTCATTTTGTTAATTTTTTTTTCTTGTAGGTCCTTACACATCTAGACTCAACTTTAAAATGATGTTTAAAATTTTTTTATGGTTTTGGAGCTACTTTTAAGAAATGTCAAAATAATGTATGCATTGTTAAAAGCACAAACCCCGCCCTTAAGGTGTGTTTCACAATAGGGAAACCGGTTTCCTTTCCTCGATATTAATGAGCTGACGACTCCCAAAAAACATCTGTAGAAATCGTTTCTTTTCCACACCTTTACAAATAATTTGTTTTCCGCTTGTAATTGTCGTTAGATACTTTCGAGTTTGTGGAAAACTATTTTCTCCATCCTTCCAAAAAATTTTGTGATGTGAATTGGTTAACCAAATTGCAGTCTTTCGAGATTTTGTATTTAGCAAAGTAAAATCATATGGTGGTTCTATTAAAAAACTATTATTCAAGTTTGGTTCTTTTTCGAATACATTTCCAATTTCCTTTAGAATTAAATTATTATTATTATCAAAGAAACCTTGAACATCAATCGAAACAGTATTTTTCAAAATGTTTCTAATATTAAATAACTCGTTGTACAGTAGTCCTTTTAATGGGTTATATTCAACTAAACGGTCATTGAAATCTTGTACACATTTCATATAGGTGAGCATTCTGATTCTTACTTAAATCAACATTCAGTTTATCTTGATTTTTTTGCGGTTAGCCGACAATTTCACATTCCAGCTGTGTTGTGTATGTCCAGCACCCATACCCCAATTTGGGGTTAACATATGAGTACCAACTCTGGAATGCGATTGGTAGGTTTACACCACTTTTAATAGTATCGTACATCTTAATTTTTGCAAAATCGCTCTGAGTTACATAGGTAATTTTCCAGGCTCTATTCGTCATTTCTAGCTTAAAAGTTTGTTAATTACTGATTTGTTCAACCACATCACCAAGATTCTTAGTTAGCATCAACACTAGTTCATGTTTACATTTTAACAAAACATTTTTGTAATCCTTAGCAAATCTCAACAAATTTTTTAATGGTATAGAAAAGTTGAAGTGGGATCCCGTAGAAATTACATCTCCACTGCTCCATCCAGAATTTAATAGATTATGAATTTGAAGATTATCCAGAGATATAAATTTGTTTAGGGTAGTAGTCATATTGACATGGACTTGACACGTTGGACACGTTGTATTTAGTTGTTTTTGGATGGTTACTTTGTGTATAGTACCTGTAAAGTAGTTGGTTTCGGATGATTACTTTTTGTATAGAATCTGTAAAGTACTAGGTTTTAGATGGTAACTAACTGTTTACAAGTGTTATGAGTTGTTATAGTCTCTTATTAAGAATTATCAAAGCATACAAACCAACTTGCCGTGAACTATAATTACCTGACCGTCATTAAAGGCACATGCCCAAGACCCAAGGCGCAGGACGTCTGTTAAGATCATACATCTCAAGACCATTGATAAGGGATGAAGTTACAACCGGGCAACAAGTAGCAAGTAGCCGACGTACCTCATTGAACAAAATACTTTCCCTTCATTTGTACTTGTAGTTTTAATTGCAGTCAGAAACAAATTTTGTAGGATCATTTAATATTTTTCTTATTTATTTTATTATTGTAAACATATTACATTAAATGCATAATTAAATATATGTTATATATATATATGTATATAATTAATTTTCTAACTCCACCCTCTGTAAGAAATATATGGGTTAATAACCTTTGTTCCAAACGCATATTTTCGTTTGGTTTCCATAGATAGATGTAACATAATTCTCACAATTTAATGTTTCTCAGATGTTGGATTATTTTTAAAGCATTCATTTGTTCCATCCCATATTAACATTATAACATATTTCGAAGGCGTTATTACCTAACATAGGAGCGTATTTTAATTTAATTCCTGATTCAAGTTTATTATAGGGGTCTTGTGACCTCGTAATATCTGTTTTTTGTTGCCAACTATTTTTCTAGTTCAAAGTTTTCTGGTTCTATTCTATTTGTATACTATTTGTATGAGTTAGACATCATTGTCTTAGATTTTTAATAAGTTTCATAACTCTTTAACTCATCTGGTTTTCGTGATTCATGATGGCGGTTGAGCAGCTTGAACTTTGATTACTAGCTGTTGTTAACTGTTATGAGCTATTATTAGATGGTTACTATCTGTTTAGTAGATGTCTACTAGTTGCATACTATTTGTCATTAGCTGGTTACTATATGTTTAGTAGATGTATACAAGTTGTTTACTAGATGTCAGCAGTTATGCCCATGAAAGCAGGGAAAAAAGTAACTAACCTGTCTCTTAACAACATCAGAATTGAGCAAGTTTTTAGCATAAAATTACTTAGTAGAACTCTTAAAACAAATATATGAAACTCTGATCATGCCAGACAAGTTAAAGCGGATACAGAAAGTGGAATCCAACTGATGCAAATGGCTACTACCATTAAAGCGGGACTTAGTCCTAAAGTGGCAGTAAATACCTACAACAACTTCATTCGTTCAAAGCTGGAACACTGCATATCATCTGCCCTTCGCATTATCAGACAGAGCATTCACCATTTCATAAGTTATGACGTCTAGGCCTCCTGCCGAGCCCTTTTTCTTCAAAAGAATCTTTAAAGCACATTCTGAGAAGTGGACCCTGTTGGACTGAAAGTACAATATATGTGCTAGCTACTTGATTTTTAAGAATTTTAAGATATTGTTGATGATTGCTCTCCCTGAAAGCATTTTGAGATGAAGATTGATTACCTTTTAGGCTTGAAAGAAAGCGTTGATTTCCTCAATCTTTTCCATATAGCCGGATATCTTAGCCTTTCTAACCGTTTCTTTCCACCTGACTGTGAGAAGAGAAGCACTGTTACATTTCTCTGGGGTAGATTCCCGAATAGCTTCCTTTTGGGCAGCCACCGCTAATCTAAACTCTCTAGCTAGTTCCTGAGTCCACCAATATTTTGGATGCTTATTTTTGGGCAATATGAACGTGGCTGAATTAATTTTTTCCTTTATCTTGACAGATAGTTCTTGGATTTCACTGGTTTCACTGATTTTTCCAAGCATAGATTAAGGTCTATTTTTTGCTATGAATTTTCTTTTTTTTAGGACAGTAATTGGAAAGTGATGACTATTTCCTATCCATAGAGGGTTGATACTCCAGATAAATTGGGCGCTTGAGTTGGTAAAAATACGATCGAGAACAGAACTTGAGGATCTATCAGCATATGCTTTAAAAGTAGGCTTCCCATTATCTAGATAAACAAAA
Organism: Drosophila suzukii; assembly: GCF_043229965.1. Classification (NCBI taxonomy): domain Eukaryota; kingdom Metazoa; phylum Arthropoda; class Insecta; order Diptera; family Drosophilidae; genus Drosophila; species Drosophila suzukii. Next base: position 2,573,466 of record NW_027255939.1, on the reverse strand, counting down.
CCAGCAGCAGCCATTTCCTGAAATCGAGTCACCAAATGTCACATTTCTCGCATTCATGTCACCTGCTATAATTACATTTTGAATGTTTTCTAATCTGGCCATCAGTCTTCGCCATACATCTTTGAAGTATGCATTTGACACTTAAGGCTGTAGGTTTACAGAAACCAGGGTAAAGTCAATTGCTGGAAAGTTATTCTATTTTTTAATACAAGGGCAACTCCCCCATATCCGTCTTGTCTGGTTTTCTCAATAGTGTGGAAATGTAGTATTTTTCTGCGACCATCTGTTGACTATCATAAGAAAAAACCTCAGAAACCACAGAAAATAAATATCCTAATTTTCATGATTTAAAAGAAACTCTAGGTTATTTTTATTAGCAATCAATGATTGGACATTATATTGAAGAAATGTTATTGTCATTTAAGTTATTAAACAAGAGGTTGTTGTTTCTTGAGGTATTTTTAAAGGATGTTTTTGAGTTTTTAATGCTTTAAAATTTATTTTTCGTTCGAGAAGAGTGAAACTATTTTGAAAAGGTCATAGCAAATTGATAGTACTTCATCAGTTCTTAATGGAAATTTTGGTGTCCAGTCACTATTATCATGTGTATACGGTTCCAGTGTGTAGTGGACTTTTTGAGTTGGTACTACTGGTCTTTGTACAATCGAGGTGTCACTATTGTCATTATTGACTGTGTTTGGAACTGTCTTGTCCAACAAGGGAAAGTTTTTATCCTGGTCCTTCAGAAGGTCTAAAGAATATTTTTGGAATTACGAGCTATTATATTATTTATTGTCATGAGCTTTAAAATATCAGATTCTTTTTTTCGCACCTGGCATTGGCCCACGTTCCAAGCAGGATGACCAGTTTCCCTACATAAAATGCAATCCACACCTTTGCAAACCACCCGACAACCACCTGGTTTATTACACGCTAGACAATTTTTACAGTTGCTTTACAACGATTCAGCGTGTGTCTCAGACGACCGCATTTGAAACCTGATCAGACCCCAATGAGTCTTATTGAAGTTGGTATTTCATCGTTGGCAAAACTAATTTTTACAGAGAGGATAGGAACTAGTTTCGCTTTCCCATCAGCATTCTTTGACTTTTATTTCGACTTCATAAGCAGTCTTTCGACAGATTGTATCTTCACTTCCGACTCAATACTATGCAGCAGTACCCTCTCAGAATACGACAGGGGAATACCCTTTACAACTCCGGGTGTTTTAGTATAGCTTTTTGGGATAAAAGCTTCAAAATAATTGCTTTCAAGCGTTTTGAGTTGGCATCCCTAGCCGAGCTCATATATAAATCGATATGCCTACCGCTTTGATGTTTTGAATAACTTTCAGATTTAGATTTTTCATATAAGTAAACTGTTTTTAGTCTTAGTGTTCTCAAATTCCTTGCATTCGCTTGTATTAACAAAAACACATACCTGACCACTATGGCCCTGGTCATATACATAAGTCTACATCATCCCTGGCTAACGCGCCGGTAAAGTCTTCAATTTCCTGCGAAGAGGCTAATTTATTATTTTTAGCTACTGCAACAACTGAATTTATAGATAATATATAGATATAGAATCGTTCTAAACTATCATCGCATTGCTTTTTGGAGACACACCTATAACTTCGTTTATAATCTCATTTAAAATTAGACCATTCTTAAGCTTATCAAAGACTTTAGTTTTGTTTTTATTGAATTTTAATCTATTCGTTGGTTTTTTGCCAACTATTATGAAATTAGCATCACTTGAACACTCTTTAACAGAGTTGTCAGCATCCTCCTCTGGGCCAGCTGCCGACATGTCGGCATCGTCCACTTTTTGTCTCTTTTCTTTGCTCACTTTTTAGCGCACAAAGCGTTTTTTGCGCTGCATATAATGATCATGTTGGGGGTGCATAAATTATTTGTCAAACATTAACCACAAGCGAAAAAAAACAGTTTTACTTTGATCTGGAACTGTAACTGGGGTTGCTAACAGAGGACTAACATAGTGCAAATATGTAGTCGATTATTAAATGAGATTATGTTTATATTATTGGGTACAAAGAGAGACCAAATGAGGGAAAGCTCGAGAGGACTAACATAGTGCAAATATGTAGTCGATTATTAAATGAGATTATTTTTATATTATTGGGTACAAAGAGAGACCAAATGAGGGAAAGCTCATGTTTGACCGAACACTCACTTTTCTTAATTTTCTATATTTTCCAGCTTAAAACTTACCCAGTTCGAAGATCAAAGTGCCCTTAAATTAAGGTTAGCAGAGAATTTGCAGGCACTTTAAGAAGACTCTCAGCACACTAACTTCAAAACTATACAGTATAAATGTGAAATATGCACAGATCCTTTCCTCTATTGAAAACACAAACAGCACGTTCGGGAGTTGAAAAGGCACAGCTATTTAATAAAAAAAAAATATCAAACCTTAAGCCTGGTACTCAGATGTTAGCCGTAACAGTTTCACTAGTCGAAAAATCGTATTCTTTGTAGTGTGACCGAGATTTTCAAAGTTCACCCGCAATGCATTTAGCTTGGTCTTACTGACAAGGGTTTGTTGCCAAACGGAAAAAAATTTAAAAAGGAGGAGTCTGCTGGTACATAAAGAAATTAAAATACAAATAAATGTAATGTTCAACGAATGTTTTTATTTATGTAAATTAGTAGTTTAAAGCTTCCTTCTCGTCCCACGGATGCTTCGCCATCTTTCCCGCGCCACCGCAGTCCAGCTCCGAGTCCCAATAGGCATATTGGAACTTGAGAAAGTGGGAGCCGGATTGGGAACGGGGCTGATTCGCTGATGCTGCAGGAACTCGCCCAAAATCCTGGTAATGGCTGGTGATGGCTCCTCTAACTTTTCCTTTGCGGCGCCCTATTTTTCTCCTCCCTATAGAAGCCAGAGAGTCCTCCAGCTCCGCTTAAGCTGCCAAGTAGCTGGTGGTGGTGGTGTCCGGAGTCCTAATGGACTGCTAAAAAGATACTTCATTTAGTACAACGCAACCAAATTCTTTTGGCCAGATCTTACTTTCTTTGCGAGGACGCGCCCGGCAGGATGTCCATGTAGAGATCAAAGTTCCACTCGGCATGTTCCTAGTGCATCTACTCCAGCACTTCAACTATTCTGCGAATTTGACCCTTTTGTGGAATTGCTTCCTGTCTGTTAAATCCCACAATAAAGGGCATAAGCTTGGATTTAATGTCCTATTTCATCTGCCCTGACCTCCTACATCCGATTTTGGGGTTTTCCTTCCATTTTTAATTTTTAGTTTCCACATCGCCTTTGTACGATCACCCCCAAAGATTAAATTTCTTATTCTTTGGGCCGCGGCTAACGGCGTTCATCGAAAATTCACTCGCCAAATCTGGTATTTTTTCTGGTATTTCCTTAGCTTATCTGAGTAGAGCGCTGAAAAATAGACCCGACGAAAAGCGTTAGCCGCGTATCTGCCTTTCGCTCACTCCTATGGTTAGCTCGCGGTTTTCGTCGATCTGAGTAATAGGCTTTATAAACAAATTCGATATTCGATATAGGGAGGTGAAAATCGATTCGGCTATGGCAACAAAGACTCATAGAATAAACGTTGTATGGCAGTTACTCATCTTGTTGTCTATATTATCTTTGGTTAAACGGATGGTCCTCGGTCCAGTTACACCCTTTTCCCATACAGTCCATCCGTTCGAAACGGTTGGGGTTTTTGACAAATTCCCACAGGGCACATCCACCATCTACCATCCGACAACAGCTGTCAGATCAGCTGTGGCTAATAAAAACACAAGCAAAAATTGTTAAAGTGGATTTTGCCAGACCAAAATGATCAATTTACCAACTATTTTGGCTGTTGTACAGCTTTTATTGGCAGCCAATTCAGAGGAGTGGAATGACGACGAATTGGATCTGTACGAAAGCATTTTTTCTGCTCTTAAATTCTATTAAATACTATTAAAGAATACGATTTATATTTTCTTAACAGCTCCAACAAATCCGATTGGAATTTTGCTTGGCTGTCTGCCATTCTCGACAATATTTCTGTCTGCGCTCTCTGCTTCTCCAGTCTTTCTCGAGCTATCTCCACAAGCTCCGACTTGGGGTCCACCTTTACGCGCTTAGCAGGGGGCGCAGTGCTGCCTGAGCGCTGCAGGTAGACTCTTCCCTGTCATTTGGGTCTACATCCAAGAGCTCTACAAAGTATTCCCTAGAATCTGCAATAAATACATTTTTTTAGATCATTTTAAGCCAAAAATATAAGTGTGGGGACATACTCTCATTCTCCAAGGTGTTCTGCTCCATGTTGCGGATGCGGTATGCACCTAGAAACCAGTGGAGCAACTCATAATGCTGCCATTTTATTTGCCATTTTTATCCTGCCTGCAAGGAATAATATCGTTGATTGGATTTCCAATATGTTGTTGCGCGCATATAAGTTATCAGTACTTTTTGGTCAGGATCTCTATTTTTGTCCGGAGATCCTTGTAGGACCCATCAAACACAGTTTCCATTAAGGTGTTGGCAATCTCCATGTATATATGGACATTTTTTCGGGCTCCCCGCAACTCCCCGATGTTCTCCTGCCAAATATCGATGAGCAGGACCTCCATCTGCATAGTCCAGCTCAGTTTACCACCGGCAGTTCGCTTATTATTGACTGTAAAATTAAAAGCAATGAATTATTGCAAATATAAAGAGCATTTATGTTCATACCTATTGCTATGTCGCCTTCCATTTTCAAAAGTTTCCCGTCATCATTGTTTACATTTTCGTAGTGAATTTTCCACTTTCCACCTTCAAGAAGAAGAGTTTAAGGTTTCGACCCAAAATTATCGCCTAACTATCGCATAAAATAGTCCGTCAAATTTGGATGGGGAACTAACTGGGAAATTTTCGGAACAGCAAAACCCTATGGACCATCCGTTCAACGGATGGTAGATGGTGCATGGATCTCTGTGGGAAGACCCAATAAGGGACAGTTGGAGAGGCCATAGCCAGCCATTGCCGGGATGCTGGGCGACTTTCTGCAGCATCAGCGGATCAACCCCGTTCCCAATCCGGCTCCCATTTCCTCAAGGTCCAATATGCCCATTGGGACTAGGAGCTGGACTTCGGTGGGACGAGAAGGAAGCTTTAAACTACTAAATTTACATAAATAAAAACATTCGTTGAACATTCCATTCATATTAATTTTAGTTTCTTTGTGCACCAGCAGACAATTATATTTTAAATTGCTCCAATTGATTTGGCAACAAACAGTAAGACCATGCTACATGCATTGCGGGTGAACTTTCAAAACTTCGGTCACACTACAAAGAATACGATTTTTTGACTAGTGAAATTCTTAGCCGATCTGAGTACTAGGCATAAATGTATATATTAACAGCTTAATTGACTATTAACTATTTTATATACTAGCTATTTTAAATTAATATAATACTGGGGGGGGGGGGTAAATCGGGCCTAGATTTTTGGCAGTGGGACCCTCTGCTGCTTGCATATTTCCATGTCCCTTTAGACCATTTAGCTGAGTAACGGGTATCTGATAGTCGATGTACTCGACTATAGCATTCTGCCTTGTTTCCGGTTTCTCGAGTCCCTATCAAAGTCCCTGAAAAAACTTAAAGACCAGATAAAGTAAATCGATTTTGTCGACGCCTTTAATTTGTCTGACCGAGAAACAATTACAGAGTGCTGTTTATCACAAATTTAAACTGTTAAACGAAAACACTGGACTTGCTTTGATTATTGCATCAACTTTTTAGGTTTTGTTTATGTTCCAGATTATGTAATTATATTTTAGTAGGCTTGTGAAAACAGCTATCACTTTATCGAGTCGAAAAAAACTGCACAGGGAGTCTGAGTCCCTGTCAGATTTAGCTCTCAGATTGAGGCTCGAGAAATCCCAAATCGCTTAGAAGGGGCTTTTTCTGTTCGAGAAATGTTAGCCGGCACTCAAGAAACCGACCCATAGTTTTTTTTGGCCATGTTGCTTAGAATTGTCCATAGATTACAACTCATAAAACCCGACCCACTCTTGTGCGCACATGCATTCGTTGGTTGTCGCTGCACATATGTGTACAAGAGAGCGGCTGAGCAAAGAAATAATCCAATCGAGAAGCCCATTAGGAAGGAGCATAAATATTCTGACGGACGTTTCCACGCAAAGAAAGTAAGTTCTTCTGTACTAATATAAGTATCTTTTAAACATAACCACCAGTAATGCGATCTCTGACGAGCTCTCCATTGGGGAATTGCTGGACTCCACCATCACCAGCTACTTGGCAGCTAATGCGGAGCCTGAGGTCGCGCCGCTTCTATAGAGAGGAGTATAAAGGACGAACGCTAAGGGACAGCTGGATGACCCATTATCAGTCATTGCCAAGTTGCTGAACGACTTCCTGCAACATCAGCTTAACAACCCCGTTCCCAGTCCGGCTCACAATCCTTCAAGGCCCATGTTGGGATATTGGGATTCGGAGCGGAGCTAGACTGTGGATGGCGCGAAGAGAAGAAAGCTTTAAACTAATTATTAATAAAAAATAAAAAACCGTTGAACATTCCGATAATTTTATACATAATTTTGTATACACTGGTTTGGTTCTTGCTTGTCATCAAACCCAGCTGATTGACAGTAACACCATGCTGTGAACTTTAAAACCCTTATTTAAGAATAAGATATTTCAAAAAGTAAAATTCTTAGCCAATCTGAGTACTACACTCAGAAAAAATTTTTTTTACATTTATTTAGGTTGAACTTCGGTCACACTAAAGGAAATGCAATTTTTCGACTGGTGAAACCCTTATAGCATATTCCCACAGAGATCCATCCACCATCTACCATCTGTTGAACGGATGGTTCATAAGGTTTTGCCGTTTCGAAAATTTCCCAATTGCCCATAGTTATTCGATTTTTTTTCGGTGCAACTCTGAAATCTTCTTCTGGACGGTGGAAATTGAAACTTTCACTACGAAAACGTAAACAATGATAGCAGAAAACAATCGAAAATGGAAGGCGCAGAAGCAACAGGTTTGGTTAGATTAGCCAGATCAGCTGCTATCGGATGGTAGATGGTGGATGTGCTCTGTGGGAATCGAAGTTTCACATTTGAAAATGGGAGACGCAGAAGCAAAATGTTTTGTTTGATTAGCCACAGGTCTTCAGATCAGCTGTTATCGGATAGTAGATGGTGGATGTGCCCTGTGGGAATCGGAGTTTCACATATATCAAAAATCCCAACCGTTTCGAGCGGATGGACTCTATGGGAAGGGGGTATTAGACGATCTGAGTACTAGGCTGAAAATCGTTACATGTCAGAACATAGCCGATGTACGTATGTTCGTTGTATGAATTAAACATTTTGTCCGTGATATTTTGCTTTGTGTTTTGTTTTTATTCTGAGAATATCAACAAGAAAGAAGTAATGTGAGTTTACTAGGTGTTAATATAAGTATTTTTTGTTGGCCTTTATGAAAATATATATATGTATTTTTTATGTTTATATATAAACATGTTAGCATTAAAAAATATTGATGTTTGCATGTACGTATGTATGTATATTTACGGGATCGCCTAGTGTGCCCATGGGATTTCATTATATTGTTTATTGGCTATAATCTATCATTTTCTTTAAATATAATTTTATGTATGTTAATAAATTTAGACAATTAAATGCATACATATGTATATGTACACACTTCTGTATGTAAATTTGATGAATGTTCAATTTCTTAGATTAACATGCTGTAATTGTGAAACATTAAATCATAGCATTGTGTACAATTGTAACTATGTATGTACAGCTGTGTTCATTAAAATAGCAGTGCGACAGAAGCATAACTATATAAAGGTTTATTAGCATAGTCCTTTTTGTTAGTTGATCGCTAGTACTTTTATTTTTTATTTTATTACAAATAAGCAAATGTACCATTAGATATGGTCTGGTTTTCGGTTGCTTTCATATTTTTGCACACGGGAACAACATTTTGGCTTCTTCCAGAAAATTCCGGAAAGATGTTGTAATTTGGTAAAAATTGGGTTTAATTAAGACCATTATTATAAGTTATACAATAATACACTTTAACTAAGGAAAAAATGTATTTTAGGGCAAAACGAATAAATATAATCAGTGTCCCTTAAAATGTCCTGCCAATATTGTTTACAACGCCACGAAGTACCGAAGCCCGAAAAACGTGGTGCTATACGGGAAACCACAATTGTAGATGACGTACACATAGTGCGATTAAGCAAAGCTTATCCTGTTGCATCCTGTAGGACTAAGCTGGATTTAGTTGGTGGAATAGGTTCAAGACAGTATGTCCGTCGACCACCAAGTACCGAGTAACACCCAAACCAACCCTTAATATGGACATTTCAGCAGGACAATGATCCAAAACACACATTCCAATTGGCCAAGAAATCCCCGACTTCTAAACCAGATTTCCTGCAAACGTAGGTGTAAGCCTGTAATAGCCAATAAAGGCTATACAACAAAATATTGGGTCGTAATCAAATCGTTATTTAGTAGGATTAAGTTAATTATAAGCCATATTACATTTTATTTTAAATTGCTTTTAAGAATGCTATTTCAATGAACATTGTTTACGTCAAAAGGGCGTTTAATTTCAGGGGGCAGTGTCGAGCGGCAGTTTTATCCAGATGTCTACATCTCGCGCGCTCGCACTGCCGTCCGCTCTCCCTCTCCATCTGTCCCCTAAGTCTCCGCTCTGTTCTGGAGCGCTTAAGTTAAGTTAGGCTTAAGGATTTCTCTTTTCCAAGTGAACCAACAAACATCTACATATGTACGTCGCGTAAAAACCCCAAAGTACCCCCTTGTTTTTTGAGTACCATTCGTTCTTGGGACCTCAGCTATTTTCAACGATCAAGCCACCCCGGCCCAACAAACATCATAATTCAGTCTTTCTTTTTTGGTTTTATCCATATTAGCTAAAATATTGAAGTACACAACAGGAAAAAACAATTAAAACATTTAAAAATAAATATTTAAAATTGTTGTATCTAAGTTTTGTCTCATGTTGTGTTTATATTAGTGTTTTTTAATTTTATACGTGCAGGTTGTAGGTATTGCTGTTTCAATGAACATAGTTGTATTGATATAGGGGGCGTCGATTCGGGAGCTTAAAAATCACATAGGGCGAACGTAATATTTAAAAGATTATATGCAATATTGTTGAACAACAAACAAATGCGAAGACGAATGAAAAATACTGTTTCTTTGGGCAAAAATATAATAGTACAGATGTGTTACTGAATTCAGAAGTCCCTTTTTTTTTGTTGTCAAAAGCTCACTTTGCCGGTTTTTATTTTTCATAAAATATATTACTTGCTTTGCTATTTAATAATGAAAAATGTAAACGTGATGAGTCCATTAACATCAAATTATATTAGGAAAAAATCTTTATGATCCCGTACAAAAATTATAGAATTAATTTAAATTGCACCAGCTATACCACAATAATAAAGAGCCACCGTTTACCAGTCATATTCTGTACGACTTTCTAGAATAATTTTTACGAGATTTCACTAACACGCCACTTTCACGGCACTAGTGAAATTTCGTAAGCAGCCGAATTTCTGTATGAATATATCTCCATTCCTCTCGCACTCTATTGAGTTTGCTTAGTATTCATTATTGTATGGCTATAACTTTTTAATGAACTGTCCCATTTAAAACTAGATGAGTATTGATAATAAGAACAAAACCTTATTAAAATTTTTACAAAATATTTAAAAATGTGGGCGCCTTTCGGGATATAGCTTTATTGGCGATTGTGAGCGTAAGAGTGCTGCTGAAACAAACTTACGCTGCATGTATGTAACAGGTAGAAGGAAGCGTTTTTTTATCAGGATCTCTAGCCAAGTCCATCTAGCAATGTCCGTCTGTCCGTCCGTCCTCATCTCTAGTTGCATGAAACCGGAAAAAAATATCCTGCTCAGACTAATATTTAGCTTCAGTTTGCCCTAACTACCTTATCTGTACTAGAATCAACTACCATGTTCAGAGTGTAATTTCGTTGTACCTACAAAACGTTTATGGAATGACTGACTTGCCTCACATTTTAAAAACTATAAAAAACAGATAATTTCTTCATTTCGATAAAAACCATTTAAGTAACAACTTGAAAGATGTTAGCTTTAGGGGATTTCCGCCCAGCGGAAAGGGGGACTTGGGTACTCAAACGTGGCCTTTTTGTTGATTTATTGTTGAAGCTAAAAATTTTTCACTCACCGAGGAATAGAGAAACTGTTTTTATACCCGTTACTCGTAGAGTAAAAGGTTATATATTGGTCGTCGGAAAGTATATAACGGGGGGAGGAAGCGTTTCCGATCCTATACGAGGGTTGCTATATGGTCTAATACTGAATAAGAAGAATAATAATACTGGCCTAATACTGAAAATGAGAATATTTCTCTTCAAAAATGGTTTTATGTTTTTTCAAAGTATTCTCCAGCAAGATACATACACTTTTGCATGCGCTCAAAACAATTTTTAAAGGACACTACCAAAATGTTTTTAATTTTTTTAAACAAAAAAATGTAGTAAACTAGTTATGAGCCAGTCTTACGAGTATGTCACATTGTCACATCGTTTTTCACATTTTTTTTTATTTTATAAAAATTTTATTGAATTATAAACGTAACGCACAAAAGACGGCAAATTCGTAGGCGCTACGTATCGTCGACTACAATATTTGGTCATAACTTCTTTATGTTCCGATTTGAACAACTTGTAGATAGGTATTCATAAACCAAAGAAAATCCCATTAACACTTTTACCAAATTTTATTTGAGGTCAATCGATAGGTATTGAGAAAAGCTATACATTTCAGATTAGATTGGCGTGGCACCTTTCTGAAATACTTTTGCGCTGAACCTGGTTATGAATATAAGTAAAAAAGTTTGCCACGCCCACTCTATCGCCTATCGCGGGTAGATGGCGCATTACAATCTCGCTTTGCCTCTTGCATGTCTCCATTTCACATTGATCCCTTTAGCTGAGTAACGGGTTTCTGATAGTCGAGGTACTCGTTATACCCTTGCAGAGGGTATAATGATTTCAGTCAGAAGTTTGCAACTCAGTGAAGGAGACGCTTCCGACCCCATAAAGTATATATATTCGTGATCAGCGTGACTAGACGAGTCGATCTAACCATGTCCGCCTGTCCGTCCGTTTTTACGCAAACTAGTCTCTCAGTTCAAAAGCTATCGGGCTGAAACTTTCCTAAAAGTCTTATTGCCTTTCCAGGTAGTATATAATTCGGGACCAGCCGGATCGGACAACTATATCTTATAGCTCCCACAGGAATAATCGGAAAAAATAATAAATAAATAAATAAATAAATAACATTTTTTAATTAGCTCTGAACTTCGAATTTAATTTTATCAAAATCGGACGACTATATCATAAAGCTGCCATAGGAATGATCGGAAAATGAATGGGAAAATAATATAAAATAAATTATAGCTTCGGTGTTTATAACATATAACCTCCTACGCTTGGAAATACAATTTTTTAATAAGTTCTGAATATTGAATTTAATTTTATCAAAATCGGTCGACTATATCATATAGCTGCCATAGGAACGATCGGGAAATTGGTGGGAAAATAATATGAAACAAATTATAGCTTCGGTGTTTTTGACATATTATCCTATACTATTGGGAATATCATTTTAAGTATTTTAAAATTTAATAATTATAAGGGTATACAAACTTCGGCTTGCCGAAGTTAACTTCCTTTCTTGTTCTTCCTTGTTTTTCGTTGGAAATTGTGGAGGCTCAAACGTGGCTTTAGGCACATAGTTTCCTGAGAAATGTTTCTTAGAATTCTGTTCCACCCTTACGATTTCCAATGTTTCAATCATGAAAATTTTGGGCGTCACAGGTTTATGCGGTTTGTGGGCGTTAAAGTGGGCGTGGCAAACTTTTTTTTTGGGTCAATCGATAGGTATTGATAAGAATAATACATTTCAGTGAAAATTTTTATTCTAGCATCAAAACTGTAGGAGCCACAGTTTTGGGCGGTTTGTGGGCGTTAGAGTGGGCGTGGCACTCTGCTGAAACAAACTTGCGCTGCGTAAGAAGCTCAGAAATCTTCACGCCTAGCTCTTATAGTTTCCGAGATCTCAGCGTTCATCCGGACAGACGGACATGGCTAGATCGACTCGGCTAGTGATCCTGATCAAGAATATATATACTTTATGGGGTCGGAAACGCTTCCTTCTGCCTGTTACATACTTTTCGACGAATATAGTATACCCTTTTAATCTAAGAGTAACGGGTATAATTACAAAGTAACAACTTGAAAGATGTTAGCTTTAGGGGATTTCCGCCCAGCGGAAAGGGGGACTTGGGTACTCAAACGTGGCCTTTTTGTTGTTTTATTGTTGAAGCTAAAAATGTTTCACTCACCGAGGCATAGAGAAACTGTTTTTATCCTATACGAGGGTTGCTATATGGTCTAATACTGAACAAGAAGAATAATAATACTGTCCTAATACTGAAAATGAGAATATTTCTCTTCAAAAATGGTTTTATGTTTTTTTCAAAGTATTCTCCAGAAAAATACATACACTTTTGCATGCGCTCAAAACAATTTTTAAAGGACACTACAAAAATGTTTTTAGTTTTTTTAAACAAAAAATGTAGTAAATTAGTTATGAGCCAGTCTTACGAGTATGTCAGATTTAAGCTGTGACAGACGTGTATTGTTTTTCACATTTTTTTTTTTATTTTATAAAAGTTTTATTGAATTATAAACGTAACGCACAAAAGACGGCAAATTCGTAGGCGCTACGTATCGTCGACTACAATATTTGGTCATAACTTCTTTATGTTCCGATTTGAACAACTTGTAGAAAGGTATTCATAAACCAAAGAAAATCCCATTAACACTTTTACCAAATTTTATTTGAGGTTAATCGATAGGTTTTGAGAAAAGCTATACATTTCAGATTAGATTGGCGTGGCACCTTTCTGAAATACTTTTGCGCTGAACCTGGTTATGAATATAAGTAAAAAAGTTTGCCACGCCCACTCTATCGCCCATCGCGGGTAGATGGCGCATTACAATCTCGCTTTGCCTCTTGCATGTCTCCATTTCCCATTGATCCCTTTAGCTGAGTAACGGGTTTCTGATAGTCGAGGTACTCGTTATACCCTTGCAGAGGGTATAATGATTTCAGTCAGAAGTTTGCAACTCAGTGAAGGAGACGCTTCCGACCCCATAAAGTATATATATTCGTGATCAGCGTGACTAGACGAGTCGATCTAACCATGTCCGCCTGTCCGTCCGTTTTTACGCAAACTAGTCTCTCAGTTCAAAAGCTATCGGGCTGAAACTTTCCTAAAAGTCTTATTGCCTTTCCAGGTAGTATATAATTCGGGACCAGCCGGATCGGACAACTATATCTTATAGCTCCCACAGGAATAATCGGAAAAAATAATAAATAAATAAATAAATAAATAACATTTTTTAATTAGCTCTGAACTTCGAATTTAATTTTATCAAAATCGGACGACTATATCATAAAGCTGCCATAGGAATGATCGGAAAATTGGTGGGAAAATAGTATAAAATAAATTATAGCTTCGGTGTTTTTAACATATAACCTCCTACGCTTGGAAATGCACTTTTTTAATTAGTTCTGAATTTTGAATTTAATTTTATCAAAATCGGTCGACTATATCATATAGCTGCCATAGGAACGATCGGGAAATTGGTGGGAAAATAATATGAAACAAATTATAGCTTCGGTGTTTTTGACATATTATCCTATACTATTGGGAATATCATTTTAAGTATTTTAAAATTTAATAATTATAAGGGTATACAAACTTCGGCTTGCCGAAGTTAACTTCCTTTCTTGTTCTTCCTTGTTTTTCGTTGGAAATTGTGGAGGCTCAAACGTGGTTTTAGGCACATAGTTTCCTGAGAAATGTTTCTTAGAATTCTGTTCCACCCTTACGATTTCCAATGTTTCAAATTCAAAAAAACTACTGAAGTATTTTTTAAATCAAAAAAGTTCAATTACAAATGCGGGCCAAACGTGATTTTTAGGTCACTTGAAGACCTCCAAATCGAACCTAATGTATAGACTCTAGGTCCTTGGTCTCACTTTCCCGAACTTGTTTCTAAGCTTTTATGTCGTTCATAAAATATAATTCTCTGAAAGTCAAATACTACATGAAATAGATATTTTTAAACACATCAATATGGTATTTTTTATACCACTACTTTCACTACTTGTTGCAACGTGCGTTCGTAGAATAAATCATAGGGCTTTTCAAAAAAAATTCGATACCATGACCCCTAGGTCACTACAAACATTTTTAAACTTTTTAACGTTTTTAGTAGAAAAAAAATTTAGTTAAATAGTTATGAACCAGTCTTAAGACATATTTAAGCTGTGACAGACGTGTATCAATTTTCATGACAACATTTGTTTAACATATTTTTTAAATTTTATAAAAAACTTAATTAAATTATAAACGTTGTCAAATTCGTATTAATATCAAAAATTATTGTTTGTTTTATTCAAATGCCCATTTTGTGTAAGTTGGGACATCAGTTTTGCAGAAAAAAATTCTTTAGCTTCCGGCACCGTACATTTCATTAAATTAATGGAAAATGTGAGTCGTTCACAGAGTCTCTTAGTTTAAATTGTAATTTTGTCATAGTATTGAAAAAAAGGACGGGAGACAAGTTATAACAAAGTAAAAACCAGGAAGAACCTCAGCTAAAGGGAGCCCAAGGGAGATGGAGTTACGCAAGCAGCAGACGCCACCTATCGTCGACTACAATATTTGGTCAGACTTAAAATTTTTAAAATTAAACATAAAATTTGTAGATAGAAGGTATTTATAAACAAAACAAAATCCCATTAACACTTTTACTAAATCCTTTTTAGGTCAATCGATAGGTATTGAGGAAAGTTATAAATTTCAACACAACTTGTTTTTGTTCGACTTGTGCGCGTTAGATTGGCGTGGCACCTTGCTAAAATACATTTGCGCTGCGCAAGAACCTATGCAGTCTACATGATTATTACCAACATTCTAGATTAGGATCACTAGCCGAGTCGATCTAGCAAGGTGCCACGCCCACAACCGCCCATAACGCTTAAACCCGTCTAGCGCCCACATTTTGTGGACCATTCATTGAAAAGTTATAACCAAACAATCATAAATAATAAGCATGTTCTATAAAGTGTGATAGAGATGCAGATATATTCAAACAGAAAATTGGCTGCTTACAAAATTTCTCTTGCGCCACCTATGTTTCACGTTATGGCGTGTTAGTGAGTTCTCGTAAACAGCCAATAAGAATTAACGATAGGTGGTGCTGTTTTGTAAGCTGATTAACGAGTATCTGATGGTCGTGGCCGTCGACATAGCGTTTTCTCTTTTTTTAGGTCAATTGATAATTATTGAAGAGAGCGAAACATTCAGGTAAATTTAGATTTTTACTTTAAAGCGGGTGTGGCGCCCTGTTTAAACAAACTTGCGTTGCACAAGAATCTTTTCAAACTGCGCGCCTAGTCACAACTTGCTAGTGATCCTGACCAAGAATATATACTCCTTATAAAGTCAGAAGAGACCAAAAAATATGCTTTGGTGTTTTTTAACTTTTTGAATAATTTTAAACATTTCTTATCCGGTGGCAGCATAGAAATCTCCTCCGGAAATATTTGGGGAAATTTAAGTAGGCATTAATACAAGTGGGCTCCGAATTTCAATAAAAGAGATTTCTGTTTCACTTACGTCTTTGGGTTGTTGCTTTAAAAGAGGAAGTTTTTATAAATTCTTTAAAGGGACCAAACGGTTATAATTTGTGAAAATTCTCGTGGAGTTGGATGTTGGCCAACAATAGTCCCAATTTAATTTTCACTCTGCTTACCCCTAATGGAATCCTATTACTTGATCAATTTGCTAATATCAACGAGGAAATCATTTGCCGCTGAAAACATTCCACATGCTAGTTGTATCCCTTTTTAATTTTCAGAAAAACTAAATTTGCTTGTCCGTCCCCTTCTTTTTCGGTTTTTTTTAATGCCAGCTGTTTTTGCTTCACTGGACAAGAATCCACTGTGAGCAGAGGCTATTATCGGGGTGCGCGTCTGTGCTAAGACGTCTAAAAGCCTTGTCACACTATTTAGGGTTACCTATCGAGAGACCCAATAACCCGTATACTCCTAAAAAAAAGTTTACACTGAGTTAATCCATCATCCTATTTTAAAGATGGGCAATAGGGTGAACTTTTTTAAGGTCAAATGAAATGTTTGTTTTCTGTACAAAATAAATGTATGCAATAACAAAAAATGTTTTATTTAAAGTTAAGGACTCACACAACACATATAAATGTTTCCTCCTTTCCTTAATTTGACATCTGATTGGTTCTGATCGAATAGGGGAAATAAAGCGAACTTTATTTAATTTAAATTTAAGTAGGCAGTTAAATCAGCTCGTACATAGAGCTCCTATCTATGAATCCAAAAGGACCGTCTTCGTTTCCCAAGGAATCGTATTTTTTGTCCAATCTTTTTATGCAAGGTGTGTGGGAGACTTAAATTAATTTTGTTGCACTCACATTTAAATAGCGATTAAATTCTACATTTTTTTAAAATTAAGGATTATTTAGCATTTCGCATATATAAGTTATATTCTATTTATTCAAGTTATTCCGGAATTGACTTTAATTTTTAAGCAGTATTTGGCTTTCAGGGATTTCGACTTTATGAACGACTTCAAAGCTTAACATGACTAAACAAATTTCATACTAAAATGTCCGCCCTGTTGGGCGTGTGAGTTCGATTAGCTCAGAGACACGAAAAATCACGATTCCCATATTTTTAAGGGCTTTAAACATATATAAGTTTTTTTTTAAGCATATGCGTTTTTCACTTCCGGACGAACGTTTTGGGGTTGGACTGCATTAAAAATAAATACATAAATAAATTTTTTAAATTATATATTTTATATCAGTGTCAGGAGTCGTTCCGATGAAAATCCCATCCCTACTCGATTCCTATGTCAGGTTCTCTAGTGATCAATCAACGACAACAAGCAAAAAAATACTAAATATCGAAAAAAACAATAATAAAGACCCAACCAAGGTCCTACGTTTACACTATGCAAAACCTTTGTAAACTCCAACTAGTGTAAATAGGTTTTAAAATGTATATTGATACACATATGTGAGAAATTTAACGCCATTAAGGGCTTTGCAATTTCCGTTGCACTTATTAAATTAAAATCGTTTCGTGTGCCGGGCCTATAGAAAACTTTCAAATTATTACCATAAACACCCTATTTCCGACCTAACTAATTCTTGTGGTATTGTGCTTGTAAACGTATTTTGTGATAGGAAACTTCCTCTAACAACAATATTATTTAGTATAGTTAATACAAATAATCAATCTTTTTTTAAATATTCTCGGGCTTTAACTTTAATCATATAATAATAATGAAACTTGCCAATTCGCAACTAAAAAAAGAAAACTAAACATTCGTGGGTGACGCCATTTTGTTCATCTTATAATTTCCTTTTTATATAAATGGAATTAGGAAAGAAAAGGTAAATGTTTCTGAAATAACCGCCAATTTAACAATAAGCATTAGGAAAAATTTATATTTTTAATTGGTAGAAGTCAAAAGTAAGTTAGAAATTACAAGCCATTGTTTTTACAATAATCAAAACTATTGTCGTCATTTTTGTTTTATTTAGTTTATCAGGGGTGTTACTGAAATGGCTTAGCCCATTACATTTATATTGTTAAACCCACCCCAATTCAGCGAAAAGCAATTTATGAGGCACTTCGTATACATTTATGTACATACTTATGTGCTGATGTATGCTATGTGTACGTATGTTTTAATATACTTGTAATTATGAGTTTACATTTAGAGTTTACCTAAAAATTGTAAAATTTGAACTTTTGCAGGTATAAGGGTGGTCGGACACCTTCTATTAGGTCCAGTGAAAGGCGACGTCCCCAAAGTGTTTCATCTATATCCACATTATCGCCGAGAGTTGTGTTGTCAAGATTGGAACCCAGGGAGTTTGATCGTCTTCGATTATCCTACAAAGCTGCAATCGACCAAAAAAGATCCAGAAGCTGCCGTGGCATGAACATGGGTCAAAAAAATAGTGGTGGAGTTAAAACAGTTAGTCGAAATGATTCACAGTCTACCTTTAAACCAATAATACCAAGGGAGTTACAAGCGGATTTTGTCAAACCAGCGCGCATCGATATTTTACTTGATATGCCACCAGCGTCTCGAGAACTACAAATAAAGCATTCATGGAACCATGAAGACAGGTCGCTAAATATTTTTGTAAAGGAAGACGACAAGTTGACATTTCATAGGCACCCAGTCGCTCAAAGTACTGATTGTATACGTGGAAAAGTCGGACTTACAAAAGGATTGCATATTTGGGAAATCTATTGGCCAACAAGGCAAAGAGGAACACACGCTGTTGTTGGTGTATCCACTGCAGATGCGCCATTACATTCAGTTGGATACCAAAGCTTAGTCGGATCAACTGAACAAAGTTGGGGCTGGGACTTGGGAAGAAATAAATTGTACCATGACTCAAAAAACTGTGCTGGTGTCACATATCCAGCAATATTAAAAAACGACGAAGCTTTTTTAGTTCCAGACAAGTTCTTAGTAGCTTTAGATATGGACGAAGGAACACTAAGCTTCATTGTTGATCAGCAGTATCTTGGTATTGCGTTTAGAGGGTTGCGAGGAAAAAAACTATATCCAGTTGTTTCGGCGGTTTGGGGTCACTGCGAAATTACAATGCGCTATGTTGGTGGATTAGATCGTAAGTACAAAACGAAAATTATAATAAAACCACATTTAACCAGTTTCCAAAATTTTAACACCCCTATAAAATAACGTTTCTTTTCGGAAAAACTTCTAAAAAGTAACGCGGAAGTCGTTTGTCTCGAATGGTACCCTGAACTCTGTTAAACATTTTTTTTACTTCAAAGAGGAATTAAAAATTTAAAAAGAATAAAAACTCGAGAGCCTTAAATTCAAGTACATATTTCAATTTGTATACCATTTATTTTTATTTAGTCAGCATCAACATCCGAGACTATCTTTTACCCATGTGTGTCCGTTCGTTGTTTCTTTTGTTTTACATATGGTTATTTTTTCCGGAATGTCTTCCAGGCCAAATGGCATTCATCTTGAATAACACATCTTTTTATTCGATTTGGCCCCGACATTTGATTAAAATTAGATATATCGGCAAGTCTTTTCATTTCCTTTAAAAAATCTTAAAAACAAAACCTAATAATTTCGGAAAAAGGTCTTTAAGTACTTAGTTGGTATTTACAATTTATTGTATTAAAATTCTTGTCTGTATATAAGAAAAAAATCAAAAAAAGGCCGAAATTAAGAATAGCACCATTTACCAGCTATTTTATAAAATTTGACTAATACTTACATTTTTTGATCTTCAGACTTATATTTTTGTATCATTTACAAATGCAAGAATACGTAAAACATTTTTCTGTCGGAAAAGGCCGATGCGAAAGGGTGGCCCATGAAAGATTTGCGTTTTAAAATCGCTATAAAAAACAACGAGTTTATATTTAAAAAAAAATTTTTTTTATTGGATAGCAACATTACGGTTTATGTATGAAACACCATTTCGTTCATATGGCTGCCTCGGCTGGCTTTACAGTAGCCCATTCGGTCGACCCAATTTTTAAACACATTTTCGATGGTATGGCCCTCAATGGCGTTTTCAATCTCGTGCTTTAGGTCGTCAATCGTCTCTGGGTGGTTGGCGTAACACTTATCCTTTACGGCACCCCACAAAAAATAGTCCAACGGGGTCAAATCGCAGCTGCGAGGCGGCCAGTTGACATCGTCGTTTCGGCTGATTATGCGATTTTCGAACGTACCGTGCAAAAGACCGATTGTGACGTTGGCTGTGTGGCACGTAGAGCTGTCCGGCTGGAACCATATGTCGTCTATGTCTTCCTCTTCCATTCGGGGAAAGAAAAAGTCTTTCAACATGCCGCGATAGCGGACACCATTAAAGGATACGGCGGCTCCTTCCTCGTTTTCAAAGAAAAAACCGCTCAATGATGCCACCCGACCACATACCGCACCAAACAGTCACTCGTTGTGGATGACGTAAAAGACGACGTGTGGATTTTCTGACCCCCAAATGCGACAGTTTTGCTTATGAACATAACCTACAAGGTGGAAATGGACCTCATCAGAAAACACGATTTTTCGGTAAAAATGGTCATCTTCGACCAAGCGCTCCTGAGCCCATTCCGCGAACCGAAAACGCATTGTATGGTCATGCGGCTTAAGCTGCCGAACCAACTGAATCTTATATGGCCTTAGACGGAGGTCTTTGGTTAAAATCCGTTGCAGGGAAGTGCGCGAAATGTCCAACTCTTGAGCACGGTGCCGAGTTGACGTCGACGGATTGTCATTGACACTTTCGGCCACCGCTGCGATATTTTCGACCGACCGAAATGGACGAGCGCGTAAATCCATCAACGACCCAGTCTCACGCACACGCTTCACAAAACCATCCACAAACTGCCTGGAAGGCGCTTTATTTTATCCGAATTTTAACCGCAACTTTCTTGCAGTTTCGGTGGAAGACTCTCCACTTTGGAAGAAAGTTTTCAATATTTCCCAATTTTCTTCGAGCGTATACTTAACCATTTAGTAAACCGCAAACCTTCTACTAAATATCTGACACATTGACAATGACATTCGAAATGTCAAAGTCATAATTATCGATAGTTCAAAAAGCAAACGCTAGATGGGCCACCCTGTACAAAAAATGCCTCATTTATTAAGAAGCACATGATACGATACTTGTCAAATGTAGCTCGTTTGGAATGTAGCATACAGCTTACTCAATGTAGTTTAATTTAATTGGCAAAATTAAAGGGTGTCATTATAGTTGTAAATTTAAACATATATAACGCAAATTGTTTAAGCTCAGATGAAGAAAAAAATGGGATACAAAAAATATGCTAAAAAATCATAAAAATCCTTATCCGTACGCTATTTTTTGACTTCTTTGTGATCTAGGGGCCTAACTCTGTTAGGAACTATCATAATTTTTTTTGGAGCATCTAAAAAAATTGTTTTGATAACTAGTGTTATTAATACAAATCTACATGTATCAAGTTGGACCAATAATAATAATTTTATAAGCAAATAGGAATCGACACTAGGTGATGTTGTGGCGTGAACGGTTGCTTTGCTTCTTGCATATCTCCATCTCCCCCCGGTTCTCTTTAGCTGCGTAACAGGAACATATCTGATAGAGGAGGCCAACAACTATAGCGCAATTTTGCTTTATAAATCTGTGTTTAAATTTTTTAATATATGTATATATATTTTTGGGCCCTGGTTCTTGCAAAAGCTTAGCCTATAGTATCGGATGAAAAAATACTGGGTGAAAATATACAAAATATAAATATAAATATATTTGACCAGTTTTCTTGAAAAATCCCGAGAAACAGACAATGCTTTGATTATGAAGAAGAAAAAAAATAAAATTATTACGAGTAATATTGAATTACTTTCTTGAATAGGGTAGGTTCTTATTCAATATTACTCGTAATAATTTTATTTTTTTTCCGTTACTCGGAAAGTTAAAGGGTTTATTCGTCGGAAAGTATGTATGTAAGTATGTATATACTTTATAGGGTCGGATAGGGTAGGACCCTATATATATTATACATTGCTACGCCCACTCTTACGCCCGCAAACTCCCAAACCGCACATACATATTTTAAAAGGTTTTCTGATTTTTCATGAAAAAGTTATAAGCAAACAAGAAAGGAAGTTAGCTTCGGCAAGCCGAAGCTTATATACCCTTGCAGCTATAATTATTACATTTAAAAAAACAAAAAATTATATTCCCAATAGTATAAGATAATATGTCAAAAAACACCGAAGCTATAATTTGTTTCATATTATTTTCCTCCCAATTTTCCGATCGTTCCTATGGCAGCTATATGATATAGTCGTCCGATTTTGATCAAATTAAATTCGAAATTCAGAACTAATTAAAAAATGTTATTTCCAAGCGTAGGAAGTTATATGTTAAAAAACACCGAAGCAATAATTTGTTTCATATTATTTTCCTACCAATTTTCCGATCGTTCCTATGGCAGCTATATGATATAGTCGTCCGATTTTGATAAAATTAAATTCGAAATTCAGAATGAATTAAAAAATGTTATTTACAAGCGTAGGAGGTTATATGTTAAAAAAAACACCGAAGTTATAATTTGTTTCATATTATTTTCCCACCGATTTTACGATCGTTCCTATGGCAGCTATATGATATAGTCGTCTGATTTTGATAAAATTTAATTCGAAATTCAGAACTAATTAAAAAATGGTATTTCCAAGGAAAGGGGTTATATGTTAAAAAACACCAAAGATATAATTTTTTTACATTTTTTTTTCCGATTATTCCTATGGGAGCTATAAGATATAGTTGTCCGATCCGGCTGGTTCCGACTTATATACTACCTGCAAAAGATATAAGACTTTTGGGAAAGTTTCAGCCCGATAGCTTTAAAACTGAGAGACTAGTTTGCGTAGAAACGGACGGACAGACGGACATGACTAGATCGATTCGTCTAGTGATGCTGATCAAGAATATATAAATTAAGTATTTGAGACGACTTTGTTTTCGCGCGGCGATGACCGTCACGATTTATTTCCAAAATTCGACTAACTGCTAAGTACATAAATTCTTAAAATGTAAGCTAGCCCTATGCTCCGAAACTGCTGACCCGGCGCCTCGTGCATTGAGTTGGGCAGCCGCTGCTTCCGTCGCAGTGCGTTGCCCGCTGATTGTGCTGACCATAGCACCGTCGTTGTGCAATGTCCGCAGGTGACGCTGGCCTTGCATTATTCCCGTCTGGTTATGCGGGATTAGCCTGGGAACTTTCTTGTTGCTGGGTGACCGTGTTAACTCCTCCCTCGCTTAGATGAAGGACGTCCTCGGACTTTTTGAAACCGTCAATAATAACTTGGAGGTCATGCTGGCGACGGACTCGCTGGCGTCTCTGGTAGAGCTTGGAAATAGTAAAGCAGATGGCCAAAAAGGCGATCGAGGCCAGTCCAGCTACTATAGGCCTTTTTACCAGTCCCTTTTCCATTTCACCAATGTAGCGTAAGTTTTCCATATTTAATTTTTGCAAGTATGGTAAGCTCAATAGTTCTTGGTGACCCGTCATGTTAATGACCGTTGATGCAGCTGGCGCTGGGTATTTCTTTACGTAGGTCAGCTGTTGTTTACTTTTGCTTCATCGTCGAATGTAACGAGAAATGTTCCAGTTACAAGTTGTCCGTTGATCGTAGCTGTCCCGTCGTTGAGAACAACAACGCCGTCATCGATGATTGTTAGCGGCTCGAGGTGGCTCGTGCGAGTCGAACAGTGTGCGTTGCCCCCTAAATGGAGTTGTTGTGCGCATGTTGTGTAGGGCATTTCTCTGCAGAATGTTGTTGTAAGGGCAGCGGTGCATTTTCCAATCGGCAAAATTTTGTTACCGCAGTCAGCTATAGTATCGCCTTCAGCAAAATTAAGAATAGTACCGTTGTGATCAACGGGATGCAAGATTATTTTTTTACATGCTATGTATGGCATAGGGTATTATAATATAAAGTGTAAAAAATTATTATCTAATACAACTTTTATTTGAGCGACTTCCATTAGGTCAGTAATAGTAATATTTGTAGAATGTTCATTGATTAAATTTTGTAAATCGTTTGAGTCTAAAATCGCGGGGTTAATTATTCCAATTTTCGCAAGTGTAACTGACAACATCAAAGCTTCGAGTTCTGAAATAATTATTCTATTTCTTGATAGCAAGTTTTCATATAAATTTTCTGTATTTATCTGGTTTGTTTTTTTCATTTCTTACCAAAATGTTTACCGCGTTTGTTATGCTGTTTATTTGTTCTTGGGTCTTTGTGTTAATATTTATTTGCCTGTTTTCTGATTCTATGAGTTCTTTCTGTGTAAATTGTATGTTCTCGAAGTCATCGAAATCTGGAGCACCGGCTACAATTTGTAATGCAGTACCTAATAAATTAATGCTTCTTGCGTGTCTATGATGAATATTTACTGTACTTATGAGAGTCCTAATGTGCCGTAAATCTGAATCTAATATTTGTCTCATATGTGACTGTGGGAAATGGTTTCTCATTTCTTCTGTTTCCTTTACTTATTCCGAGAACAGGGTTAGATTACTTGAGTGCTTTAGGTATTGGAAGTCTTTCCAAATAGTTACATCCCCGTCCATCGGTCATTTTTGCTGTTATGGATACGGCGAGAAGTATTATTGTCCAAAGCCTAGTGTGTTGGAGAAAAAAAGGAAAATAAGATTTATTTAATTTACCTCAAATTATCTTTATGGACCACCCTCCCTTTTATTAAGACTGTGGTCCCCAAGTCTGCTTCTATAATTTCTTCAGAATACAAGATTGAGACTTTGTTTCCCAATCTCTTGTTTGATTTTACAAGGACCCTGTCTCCTACCTGAAAATTTCTGTCTTGTCTTGTTTTGTTTAATCTTTCTAGTTGAATAATTTCTGTGTTAAGCTCTATGGTCGACGAGTGTATTACGTCGATGGGTCGTTTATTTGTTATTGAGTGAATGGTTTTATTATATTCTATAGTCACGAGAAGTATAAGTTCAACCGTGTCTTTAATTCCTCTTTCGATTTTTAAGCACCGTGCAATTTCTGCCAGTGTGCTGTGGAATCTTTCCACTTGTACGTTTGACGTACTATGATGTGGCCGGTGCATTGACGATTTGTATGTTAAGCTGGTTACTTAGAAGGGACTTAATTGTTTCGGATTTAATAGAAGGCTCATTGTCGCAATATATTGTTTTTGTTCGTCGATAGAAATTAATAAGTTGTAAGATCGCGGTTTGTACGTCTGCAATGGTTCTGGAAGCGATTGGTTGAACAATTGAAAATTTTGATAACTTGTCTACACAAGTAAGAAAGTATTTTTTATCTGTAGAAAATATGTCAATATGTAATAATTCGCCTGTATATGAGGGAATCGGTGTTTCTCCGAGAATCTGTTTCTGAGAATGTCGATCATATTTTGCCTTTTGGCAGGTTTTACAATTAGCGACGACCTCATTTGCCATATGAGTCATTTTGGGAAAAAAATAGTCTTGTATAATCTGCTTCACGTTTTCCTGAGCCGCTCTATGAGCCCTGTTATGTTCTGACACCGTAATTTCTTTTTGTTCATTTTTGTCTAAGATGTCAGTCACCATGCGGTTCGTGCAACGGAATATGGTTGTCGGAAATGTTTCTACTAATTTATGTTGGATAAATGCCAGTACTGGAAGTTCGCATAAAATTGCATTGACTACGTCTTTCTTGACCACATCGCATACTCTCTGTATAAGTGTTTCTCTATCCGAGAAATACAAGAGATGTCGAGTCTTTTCACCGAACATAATGACCGTTCTAACAAAAGCAGTTCCGCTTTCCTCTATTATTATTTGGTTCCGAAAGCAGTTGACCGGCTTGTCTGTTTTTTCGATAGTGTAGGTGAGTAATAGCTCGCTATGTATTGTGGCAATATCTGACTGTGCATCCTCTTCCAGTGAGTGGATGTGCTGTCGGGACAGCGCGTCAGCGACGTAATTCTCTTTTCCTGGCTTGTAAAAAATTTGGGCGTTATGCTCGTCAATAAAAGCTTTCCACCGCTTAATTTTGGCGTTTGGATTGCGATCTGAGACGGCGAAAGTGAGTGGTTGATGGTCAGTAAAAATGTTCAAATTTTTCACGCCATATAGGTAGTTTCTGAGGCTCTTTAGGGCCCATACAATTGCTAGTAACTCCCTTTCATTCGTTGCAAAGTTTAGTTCCCTGTCTTTTAAGGTTCGTGATATCATGGTTATGGGTTTTCCGTCCTGTGATAGGACTGCTCCCAAACCGAAAGACGAAGCATCTGTCGTTAAGTCAAACGCTCTTTTGTAATTTGGGTATAATAACATTACATTTTCAGATGAGAGGACATTCTTAAGCTTCTCGAAAGCCTGGCGCTGATTCTCATCAAAGTTAATTGGTATTTTCTTTGATTGTCCAGCACCCACTTTGCCGTTATCACCTTTTAGGATGTCACTTATAGGTTTTGCAATAGACGCGAAGTCTTTAATAAAACACCTATAGTAACTTGCTAAACCAAGGAATGATCTGACATTGAATAGTGTGGTTGGTTGCTCGTAGTTACGAATTGCATCTACTTTGTTTGGGCATGTTCTTATGCCTCCTCGTAAAACTACGAAACCTAAATACTCTTCTTTAAAAAAATTAGATTTCTCACGCGCAACCCTCATATTTGCCTCATATAGTTTGTCCAAGACCCATGCTATGTGTTTCACATGTTCGTGCATATTTTTCCCTATTTGTTCTCTGAGCACATCGTCGATGGCTCTCTGAAAAATGTTGGGTGCATTCTTCAGTCCAAAGGGAAGTCTACAGAATTCGTATATCGCATTTCCTACTGAGAAGGCCGTTTTCTCCCTGTCGTTTTCGGCGAGTAATATCTGGTGAAAACCAGACTTCAAATCCAAAGTGGTAAAGTACTTTGCTTTGCCTAAATTGGCCAGGATGAAAACTATATTCGGAATAGGATAAATTAAGTTTTCTAAAGTCTATTACAAGGCGTTTTTTTGTGTTTCCCTGTTCATCAGTCCCTTTCTTATCTACAACCCAAACCGGGTTTGGAGACCGAGATGGTCGGATTATGCCGTCTCGTAACATAGCCTGTGTTTCTGTATTTACAAAGTCGGACACACCCATCGGGTATGGGTACAATTTTGAATATATTGGGTCCTCGTTCTCCGTCCGGATAGTACCAATGATATTAGTGTTGTAAGGCAGCGCCTCATTCGGCTCTGCAAAATACACCCGTGCGGTTTCCTAACATTGACTGAAATTTTTCCATAATTTCGTGAGGTACCTCAATGTCATCAACTTTTGTAAAGTTAACATTTTGACACTTCAAAAACTTAATTTCTTCAGAATTGCCGTTAGTTATTAACTTTCTATATTTTAGGTCAAGCACGACGTCGGTTTTTTTTTAACAAGTCCAGTCCAATTATTCCGTCAAACGTTGTTAAGTTCGGTAATAAGAAGAATGTTGTAGTTGTGTTAAATAGGTTCAAGATGCATTTTTTGTTTACAGTGTTGTGCCCATGGATTGATTTTACAGAAAATGGCTTATTTACGAAAATAACGTTTTTTAATTCTTTCATAGGTTTGATATAATTTTTGGAAGCCCCCGTCTATCAAAAGTTTGATTTTTCTCCCTGCGATATCCCTTTATATGAACGGGAGCAGGGAGTTATGCCTAAAAAATTTATTTCGTCATATTCTACGAGGTCATCATCTATGTCTTCTACTTCCTCTTCGGCTACTGTAGGGTACTCGTCATTGTTTTCTTTAGATTGGTCATTGTTTAACGCCAAATGGTTTATTCTTTGCTGTTTCGGCCCCGTGTACCTCGCGCTACTATTAGTGGGTCTTTTATGTGCCAGTCCGTGGCTACTGTAAGAGTTGGGTTGAATATTTTGTTGATTGGTCTCCCACTGATTGTTTTGGGTTTGTCTATGAAACGGACCACTTTGTTGATTCTGAGTTGCTTGTCTAAAACGAGATGAACTATCGACGTCCATTGGCTGGACTGGATCCTGTCTGAGTGGCTGTCTTGGTTTTTTATTAAAATAGGGGCTTTTACCCTCTAGGTTAGATCTAGAATCTGTTACTGCATTTCTTTCTCTGTCCTGTTGTCTCTGTCTCCTCCGTGCTACGGGAAAAAATACTTGCAAACATATATCGCTCGTGATTGGCCTCTACTTCTTGTGCTAAAGCTAGGGGAAGGAAGATCGGTTGGTCGAGCCGAAAAAAGAACATCGCTTAGCGATTTTTTTGTTCCTGAAATAAATACGCGAAGCGCATCTGCTCTATATTTTTCGTTCATTGACGCCGCTACGGTAATGTCGTAGGTCATAATTGTCTTGTTTATTAAAAGAGTCAGCTTTTTCTCCACTTCGTCATAGTATTGCAAGAGAGTCATGTTTCCTTGACGAAGCGTTGACATCTCCTGTTCTACTAAGTATACGGGTCGTTTGTCTGCGTATGTAAAATCTAGTCGGTTTGAAGTTTAGAGGTGTGTCGAAAGACGAAAGAACCATATCGGCCGAACCTTTTATTTTATTTCTTAATATTCCTAGTGCCTGATAGTGTTTGGAACTACCGTCGTATTTTTCGTACACTTTATATGCTGTATGCGCCGCTTTTCTCCATGAGACGTACGTCTCATTTTTACCCTCAAAGTCCGGTAGGGACTTCATAATATCTAAGGTCTCACTACACGAAACACTTATTCTGATTTCAGCATCCCTATATGCTTCTACTTCTGGTGTGTTGATATTTACTCCACCTAAGCGCTTCTGAACGTCAAGTAACTTTTGTTCAAAACTTCTTTCCTGCAAGGCGAGGGCGCTTGCAACTGCGCCTTCTACAATGGCTTTTAACTGCTCGTTGGTCATTGCCATATTTGAATTGTTTGGATTTTCCTGAAAACTTCCGCGCTTCTGAGTTTTCGGAATTCGTTTAACAAGTCTTCTATTTCACTATCACTCATATATTTTCTTTAACACAAAGAACAAAGAATTTTTGTTCCTTTTGTATTTAATTTCTTTCTCAAAAATTTTACGAAATTTTGTCTGAACTTGCGCTGCTTTTTTTGTCTGAGACTCTTGGAATATGTTAAAAAATAATTGTTTTATTTTTAAAATTCGTAATCATTTTTTTTTAATATTTTGAGTCGGATAAGTCGGGGAAAAATATCAATGAACACTCCACTTACATGGTCTTAATTTTAATTTTTTAAATTAAAATGTTGTTGCCGCTGCTGGTGCTCGTTGTAGTTTTCTTCCTCCTGATCTTTCTTATGTTGTTGCTGCCAGTTCCTGGTATGACGACGTTGGCGTATTAAATTATGTTGTTAATGCTGCTGCTGCTGTTGGTTCGTTGGTATTGTTTTTATTTTTTAACTGTTCGAGGGTCTTACGAACGCGTTTGAAAAAAATTTTTTTTTTAACTGAACGACGGATCGAGGGTCTTACGAACGCGTTGGGTGCCAATTAAGTATTTGAGACGACTTTGTTTTCGCGCGGCGATGACCGTCACGATTTATTTCCAAAATTCGACTAACTGCTAAGTACATAAATTCTTAAAATGTAAGCTAGCCCTATGCTCCGAAACTGCTGACCCGGCGCCTCGTGCATTGAGTTGGGCAGCCGCTGCTTCCGTCGCAGTGCCTTGCCCGCTGATTGTGCTGACCATAGCACCGTCGTTGTGCAATGTCTGCAGGTGACGCTGGGATGCGGGATTAGCCTGGGAACTTTCTTGTTGCTGGGTGACCGTGTTAACTTATATACTTTATGGGGTCGGAAACGTCTCCTTCACTGCGTTGCAAACTTCTGACTGAAATCATTATACCCTCTGCAAGGGTATAAAAATAATAAATGCAATGGTATAATAAATATTTCATTATTTCGCTGACCGTTTCTTTGACAGCTATATGTTAGAGTCGTCCGTTTGTATTAAATATAATTCGAAATTCTTAAAAATACACAAAATGTTATTTCCAATAGTATAAGATAATATATCAAAAAACACCGAAGCTATAATTTATTTAATATTATTTTCCCACCAATTTTCCGATCGTTCCTATAGCAGCTATATGATGTAGTCGTCCGATTTTGATAAAACTTAATTCGAAATTCAAAACTAATTTAAAAAAATGTCATTTCCAAGCTTAAGAGGTTTTATGTTTAAAAAAACACCGAAGCTATAATTTGTTTCATATTATTTTCCCATCAATTTTCCGATGGTCCTTATGGTAGCTATATGATATAGTCGTTCGATTTTGATAAAATTAAATTCAAAAAAATTCAGAACTAATTAAAAATTTTATTTCCAATTTTACGATCGTTTTTTGGCAGCTATATGAGATAGTCGTCCGATTTTGATAAAATTAAAATCGAAATTCGACATGAATTAAAAAATGTTATTTACAAGCGTAGGAGGTTATATGTTAAAAAAAACACCGAAGTTATAATTTGTTTCATATTATTTTCCCACCGATTTTACGATCGTTCCTATGGCAGCTATATGATATAGTCCGATTTTGATCAAATTTAATTCGAAATTCAGAATTAATTAAAAAATGTTATTTCCAAGCGTAGGAGGTTATATGTTAAGGAACACCGAAGCTATAATTTGTTTCATATTATTTTCCCACCAATTTTACGATCGTTCCTATGGCAGCTATATGATATAGTCGTCCGATTTTGATAAAATTAAATTTGAAATTCAGAACTAATTAAAAAA
This sequence comes from Drosophila suzukii, assembly GCF_043229965.1. Classification (NCBI taxonomy): domain Eukaryota; kingdom Metazoa; phylum Arthropoda; class Insecta; order Diptera; family Drosophilidae; genus Drosophila; species Drosophila suzukii. The sequence goes on along the minus strand of NW_027255939.1, from coordinate 2,542,996 downwards.
TGTTATTTCCAAGCGTAGGAGGTTATATGTGAAGGAACACCGAAGCTATAGTTTGTTTCATATTATATTCCCACCAATTTTACGATCGTTCCTATGGCAGCTATATGATATAGTCTTCCGATTTTGATAAAATTTAATTCGAAATTCAAAACTAATTAAAAAATGTTATTTCCAAGGAAAGGAGGTAATATGTTAAAAAAGACCAAAGATATAATTTTTGAACATTTTATTTCCGATTATTCCTATGGGAGCTATAAGATATAGTTGTCCGATCCGGCTGGTTCCGACTTATATACTACCTGCAAAAGATATAAGACTTTTGGGAAAGTTTCAGCCCGATAGCTTTAAAACTGAGAGACTAGTTTGCGTAGAAACGGACGGACAGACGGACATGGCTAGATCGACTCGTCTAGTGATGCTGATCAAGAATATATATACTTTATGGGGTCGGAAACGTCTCCTTCACTGCGTTGCAAACTTCTGACTGAAATCATTATACCCTCTGCAAGGGTATAAAAAGTGTGCCGTCTCGGAAGTAGCCGATTTTCTACATGTATATCTCCATCTCCATCACACTACCTAAAGCCGAGTAGCGAGTCGATTAGAGTGTTCTTTCTTGTCGTTCTGCCTTTACCAATAGAAAAGAGTTGGAACACCACAAGAAAGGTTTTAATTCTCTGCATTTGTTGTAAAAACCTGAGAAAAGTTGGGTTTCTTATAGTCTTGCTGAGAGTATAAAGATTTAAGTCAGAAGCTTCAAAGCAGTGAAGGAGGCTTTTCCGGCCCTTGAAGTATACATATATATATTCTTGATCAGCATCGCTAGACGAGTCGATCCGTTTCTACGGAAACTAGTCTCTCAGATTTAAAGCTAACGGGATGAAACCTTCCCAAAAGTCTTATTTCTATTGCAGGTAGTATATAAGTCGGAGCGAATACTACCTGGAATTAGTTCTTAGTTTTCTATAAATCGGAAACCTCTGTACATACAATGCTACCACGGGAACGACCTGCAAGGGTATTGAAACTTCGGCGTGCCGAAGTTCGATTCCATTCTTGTTTTACATCCTTTTCTTTTTTATTTTAAGTATCTTTAAAAATAATTGCGTCCATAAAAACTGACAAATATGTTCGTGGGAGCTAGTCAGTTCGTTTGCATTGAACATTATTGTGGTGACGAATTTGCTCTTTCTAATTGTCAATCGTTTATGAGTCCTTTCACTATATAATTCAAAAAAAAATGTTGTGATTTTATGCTTGATTGACAGTTCTGACTGTCTACTCTCCGACGACATTATTATATGTCAGCAAACAGAACTATATATTGGACCGTTTTGATGTGGCGAAGGTGGTGGACGTCACGGTGGTAGACCTCCGTGAGTAGGCGTCACGGTTTCAAAAATCGAAGAACTTTGTTGCATTTTTTGTATTTATATATTTTTTATAAAATATTTGGGTAAAAAGGCGTTTTAATATTTAATGTTGTTCGAAAATTATGGTGCTGAGGATGAATGCCCGACAGAGCGCTCAATGACAAACTTTTAAACGCCCTTTTCTCGAACACATTTTTTTAACTGATATTCATGATATCTAAAAATTACTGACAGATCGCCTTTATATGAATACAATATGTTAAGTAAATGTGTGTGAACTAAAACAATTGGAGTAGGCCATGTAGTTATATCCGTGACTCATAGAGTAAAAGGGAAAGTATGTAACAGTTAAAAGGAAGCGTTTCCGACCCCATAAAGAATATATATTTTTGATCAGGATGACTAGCCGAGTCGATCTACCCATGTCTGTCTGTCCGTATGAACGCTGTGATCTCGGAAACTATAAAAGCTGCCATACAAGTTTGTTTCGTCAGAGTGCCACGTCCACTTTAATGTTTAAATGCTAGAACAGAACAAAGTTGCTTTTTCGGAAACTATCAAAGCTGGAGAGTTGGGATTTCAGATTTAGATTCCTTAGCTTCCTAAGCTTTGTTGTGCCAATTGCCAGCCCACTCTAACGCCAACAAACCGCCCAAAACTGGCGACCACGGTTTTGGTCTCGTCAATACCTATCGATTAACATACAAAAAAGTTTGCCACGCCCACTCTAACGGCCACAAACCTCCCAAAAAGAAAAGAAACGACGTCAGAGCCAAACAATGGCAAATGTATTTATGCATGTGTTTGTGTAAATAGTTGCAAGCCTAACTGAGCCACAAAAATAAATCTTCCAAACAAAGCTGTTTGACCAAATATTTTATTGAACAACTAATGCCAACATTTAGATTACAATATATGTACATGATAACTGAGGAAGTTAGACTATTAATCGCCAAAGTTATCCTCCTGCCCACTCTCTTTTACGGCATAGAAATTTTTGGAAATTGTGATGCGCGGGATTTGCGCACATTAACTGTAGCTTTTAATTCAATTGTCCGTTATATGTTTTGACCACGTATCAGAACTGACATATAAAATACTTGACCTTAACTTGACCTCCTGGATCGCTCTCAGAATTTTAATCTTCTTTCACAAAATAGTGACGAGTGGAGAACCAAAATATCTTTTCAATAAACTTACCCCAGCCACATCTGTAAGAACCAAAAATTGCATATGCCCTCGAATACAAACACTGTGTTCGAGAAGTCAATTTTTCATAAATGGTATCCGGTTATGGAACAATCTACCGCACCAATGCAAAACAATTAGGAGCGCAACTCAATTTTACAATAAAGTTAAAGATCTTTTAAAATACCAGTACACATAAGTATACAAATTAAATGAAAGGAAAAAAAAATAAAAAAAAATTTATATTAAAAACAATAATAATATTAACTAAGAAACTACGAAAATTTGATGTTAGTCATTAATATTAATTAAGAGAGCGAGAGAAATTGTTTTAATAATTTAAAAATAATAATAATATAAAGTATCAACTCAATGTGACTAGCTCGATAATTATAAGTGTGCACTTGTAGCGCTAGGATATAAATAAATAAATAAATAAATATGCTTTAAGAAGTCATTAACATAATGTTGTTTGCCTATTCTATGTATTGCTCTCTCTTTCTTGGTGCTGCCGGAAATATAAGTATGTGCAGAAAAATGAGAGCGAAAATCGCTGCCGTCGCTAAAAGAAAGCAGAGTGCGCGGCTAACTTATTCTATTGAGTAATTAACAATTTAAACAGTTTGTCCTTTTTGTCTTCCCCTCTCTCTCTCTCCAAAAAACTTAGTACTAATTTAAATTATCTAATTCCGATTTGGCGTAGGAGGGATGCTTTCTCGCTCTTTGCATTTTCTCTCTCCATTCTGACCTGTAGTCCATTCACATGCACCAACAAATAAAGAGACGGAATATCGTTAAGCCACTGTTGCAAAGCACTAGAAGGCAGTAAAAAGACCGAAAATCCGTTTCTTTCTGCTAGCGAAACGCGTGTGCCTAATTCGATTTTTGGCGAATTGAAATTTTAACTTAACTTTTATTATTTTTTAATTTAAAAGCTGAGTAACGGGTATTTGATAGTCGAGACACTCGACTATAGCGTTCTCTCTTGACTTTTTTTTAATTCAACAAAATATAAAAAGTCGTGTTATAAAAAATTACTCTAAGAAAATAACTGAAAATTAAAAAAGGCTTCTAGCAGCGGAATGCAATTATCTGTTAAACGCAGAATCTTTTGTATTTTTTCAGTTAACCCTGCGATGCGCAATGGTGTTCACCGCAAAGCACATTTTTTTCGAAGGGGCGCCAAAGACTGGCTTCTACGCACTTATGGATCAATATTATACCCTTGCAGAGGGTATTATGATTCCAGTCAAAAGTTTGCAACGCAGTGAAGTATATACATTCTGAAGTATATATATTCTTGATCAGCATCACTAGACGAGTCGATCTAGCCATGTCCGTCCGTTTCTACGCAAAGCAGTCTTTCAGTTATAAAGCTAACGGTCTTAAACTTTCTCAAAAGTTTTCTTTCTTTTGCAGGTAGTATATAAGTCGGAACAAGTCGGATTGGACAACTAAATCTTATAGAGCCCATGGCAATAATCAAAAAAAAATTTTTTTAAAATTAATTCTTTGGTGTTTATTAACATATAAACTCCTACGCTTGGAAATAACAGTTTTAAATAGTTCTGAATTTTAAATTTAATTTTTTCAAAATCGGATACCTATATTATATAGCTGCCTTAGGAACGATCGCAAAATTGGTCCGAAAATAATATAAAACAAAGTATAGCTTCGGTGTTTTTTGACATATTATCTTATACTATTGGAAATATCATTTTTGTATTTTTAAATTTTATAATTATAACTGCAAGGGTATACAAACCTTGGCTTGCCGAAGTTAACTCCCTTTCTTGTTTTAAATTATTTTTTTTTACAATAAATAATTTAAAAAACCCATCCACATAACATTGTCCACTAAAATAATTAGGAAAGTAAGCCTTTTGGCCTTTATGATTGTAATCGGCTACTACCTGAAACATGCATGTACAGTGAAGCCTTTTCGCTCTTTTTTGTGTGTTGACACAATGTCGAGACTTAGACTTTTTGAAGTCCAAGCCGACATGACCTTGATTTGGGTAAAACTTTATTATTTTTTTTAAAGCCTATAGTTATTTTTATAGCAATACTTCGAAGAAAGCCCACTGTATTTTTATGGCAAAACACGCAATTCCATTACAAGAGAACCATGGCAGACCGCGCCGTTTTTTCTTTTTGTAAACTCGTAAGAAATCGCGATCCTTGGAGGATAATTTTTTTGCTAAATCCGGGGGTAAGGGGCCGTACACTAGAGTATTACCAATTTTGAGTTTTTTAATTGTTTCAGTGCTTTCAAAAACTACATTGTCTTAAATTAGAAGGCTGGTTTTTCTTTTAGAATTATGGCTACCGTTGGAATACGTTTTTTCACCAAATTTACTTTTAGTGGTAATAGTCTTGGTCAGGGGACTAGGGTTTAGTAGGGTTTATTGACTACGGTTCTCCACAGCCTCCAAAAAAACAGTACCCGCCTCTCTGGAGATTCCTCCAAAAACCCACCGACCATCCACCACTCCATTATACTTACGATGTCCAATTTTGTTTTCGTCGATCTCGACGGTTGAACCGACTCCACCGATTACTTTTTTGGCGATCTCCGACCAGCTGATGCCAATTTACCGAAGAAAATTATTCCAGTCAACCACCGTCTGTTGGGACCAGCCTAGCTCATTTTGTAGAAAACTTCTGGTGGATCCCTTTATCTTCCACGTCACAAAATTACACGCTTGTCCCCTCAGCAAAAGTGAGATTTTCTGAAGAAGATCCGTTTCAGGGATTACAAATAGAACTTTAAGTAAAAATTCGATAAAATTGAATAATTCTTACTATAATGCTGCATTGCAATTTTCCTGTTTTATACCCTTGCAGAGGGTATAATGATTTAAGTCGCAATTTTTCAACGTTTCCGACCCCATAAAGTATATATATTCTTGATCAACATCACTAGACGAGTCGATCTAGCCATGTCCATCTGTCAGTCCGTTTCTACGCAAACTAGTCTCTCAGTTTTAAAGCTATCAGGCTGAAACTTTCCCAAAAGTGTTCTTTCTTTTGCAGGTAGTCAGAACCAGCCGGATCGAACAACTATATCTTATAGCTCGCATAGGATTAATCGGGGAAAAAATGTCGTTGGTGTTTTTAACATATAACATCCTACGCTTGGAAATAACATTTTTTTATTAGTTCTGAATTTCGAATTTAATTTTATCAAAATAGGACGACTGCATCATATAGCTGCCATAGGAACGATCGAAAAGTTGGTGGGAAAATAATGTGAATCAAATTATAGCTTCGGTGTTTTTTGACATATTATCTTATACTATTGGGAATATTTATTTATTTATATAAAGATAGTTTAAAGTTAAAACTTTAGCCTTCAGCTCATCTGAGGTGTGGAATTAACAGCATTTTTATATACATTTAAATTTTAAGCTTACGTGTTTTTTGACCTATCATTTATAATATTGGGAATATCATTTTTTGCATATTTAAGAATTTTGAATTAAATTTTATAATTATAACTGCAAGGGTATACAGACTTCGGATTGCCGAAGTTATCTTCCTTTATTGTTTTTTTTGTTTTCGACGGTCATTATGGTCCCAAAAGATAGTGTAACGGGCTGATTGCAATTGGGACAGTGATTCTTCTTAAGAAAAACTCCATGCCGCTGCACAAACCGTTTGTGCGTTTGACAAGCGCAAAGAGGTCTTCATCGCTCATTGCAAGAACAATGTCTTTAAATGTTAGGAAGCCCCAAATGTTAGGAAACAAAATTCAAAAAGGTAACGGAATCGTAAAAGAGACTACTTAATTTAGCATAACACTTAAAATTGTAGAAAAATATACTTTGTTTTTATAGCAAGGCACGAAACTTTGTAATGCAATTACAAGATAAACATTTGCACGTAAATTTCTAAGAAATCACGGTCAATCGAGGGTAACTTCGCGATTTTTTGGGCCCATGCCCCTGTTTTAGAGTACTTTCAATTTTTAACATTTATAAAAATTAATTAATACTTCATTTTTATTTTCAGCCGAGCCCCTGCCCCTAATGGATCTTTGTCGGAGATCAATTAGACGAAAAATTGGTCGCGCAAACATGGAGGAGCGTATACAAGAACTTCAACTTCCTCAATCAATGAAAACATATTTATTGTATAAAAACCGTAGATAATATTTTTAATTAGTAAGAGAAAACTCAATTTAAATTTTTTCTGCATGTGATGAAAGCAGCAAAAACTTAATGTGTTAGCTTATAATAGTATTAGATCAATGTTAGTTTGTCTGTCCTTTAACAGGAAAAGCATAAATATACAATTCTTTATACTTTATTTTAGGTATAACGGTTTATTGTATATTAAGAAGCCTGCAAGTAATATGTATACAGTGTGACATCTCATTTTGCAATAAATTGGAGAACCATGTTTCTTCACCTAAAATTATTTTTACAATTATACTCACTACGTGTTATATTCAAAAAGGTATATTTGTACCGTCAGTACCTGTAATGCCGTTCACAGGGAAACATCGTTTAATAACAAAGTTCTACAAAAAAAAGACCAAGACAAAAATTCTGATTGTTCACTGCTTAAGACTAAGGTTCAAGTACTATTTCAGCTATATTCTGGTCCTGGCCTACGAATGGTTTAGCTGTTACTAAGCCGTAAAAACTACCTAAAAAATCGATTTTCACGACTGTGTCTTGATGAAAAGTTTCCAAGCTTGGGATCAATGGGGTAAATATAAAAAAACGTTTGCGTTTAGTCTTAAGCCAAAAAAAGTCCGGATTTTGTAGTCTTGTGTAGTTAATCGCGCGAAACCATAAAAAAAATATTTCTTATTTACAATATTTAAAGGTATATCTATACTTTGACTCAAAATACATAATTATTTGCAGATTTCGAAAAAATGAAATTTTTGTTTATTTTAAACAATAAAAGCATTGACAAGGAAGAATCCTAGAAAAAATGCAACTACACCACTGGCGTCATTAGACATTGCATTTTGATTTATACTTTGGCAACTTGTCTTTAAAGCTTATGAAATAATTTTGATTTTATGAGTTTTGTATCACCTATTGTGTTTTTATTTCTGGTGTGTATTGGCCGGCTAAAGGTTAATAAAAGACACTTCTCCTTTTCTTTCAATATATTTCAAGCCCAGTCGGAGTTATAAACGAAATTTTGGTGAAGTGTCTGCAGTCCCAGTCGGAGTTATAAACGAAATTTTGGTGAAGTGTCTGCAGATGGGAGCGATTTGTTCGGTGTCTGCTTTAAAGTTTATTCTGGTATGTGTGGGCTTATTGATAATGTGTAGCATTTCAAGAGTAAACATTTTTTTGTAATTTGTTCATGTTGTATCGGTCAGCAACTTACAAAAAGAAAATAACTACAACAACTGTCGGTTAGCATCAAATACACACAATCATATGGTAAACCTCGATCATTCCGTTAGTCAAGATGACGGCCGCACTAAAAGCGTAGAGTATATGTTAAAATAAGTTAAGATAAGAACCTCCTTGTTATCTGCAAGGGTAATGAATGTATTAGAATTAGATAACTACATTTAAACCGTTAAACTAGGATACTTGGACAAGCCTAATAACCCCTCACACACATAAAATTCTTACATATATAGTCGAAAGCGCCTTTGTTAAGTTCACCTATAAATTCGGTCCTGCGGCCGATTAAATGTCACTCAGAGTCAAGCGCCTTTTCATTATGTGGCGATCCTGCCTAATCTGACAAGAAAGAATAAAATTACCACTGCTCACTTAATGGCAGTCCAGGAGGCATTAAGAAAATGTCCTTTGGATGGACCATAGCCACTCACCATCGGGGAGTACAAGGCTAGGCATCCAGAGATCCTTTCTGCAAGTCAGCAGCTAAAAAGTTTTAAGTTTAATTTAAAACAAAAAATAAAATACAAATTAATTAAAGTTTGAGTATTAATATAAAATGTTTTTAAATACAAAAGAGTACATTGGTATAAATAATAATTAAATATACCTCAGTAAAATTGATATATGTGCAATTCTTTTTTTATATTACCGTCGTTATAAAAGCGACAGTTTTGTTTTGAGTATACACAATTTTTCTCTTATATATACTAATGTTTCGCCAAGCATTGATTTCTTATCAGCTCCCAATCTTAAGTAAAATAAAGAAGAACGCGAAGTGTTCATAGAAAGTTGATAAATGTGCAAAGTTATTCATTTACGTTTGGAGTGTGATCTGGTAATATTGTCTTGGAACAAATTGACTAAATTTGTGTAATTACTTACAAGCGCCGAACCTAAAATTCTATCGCGATATTTTAAAAAGCTTTAAGTTGAGTAAACGGTTAAATTTAATTAAAATGCCACGTGGAACCGAATTAAGTAACGAAGAGCAGATTAAAATCAAAACAATGGCGGATTGCGGCGTTAAAGTGGGTGTTATTGCTACAACAATAAACAGACATCGCAATACTATATCAAATTTTCTAAAGTCTCCGCAAAAATATGCTCAGAACAATCGAAAAGGTGCAGTTCCTAAGGTTGATGAGCGGACTAAACGCCACGTTAGAGCTTTGGCAACCGAAAAACTGATGAGTTGCGCCCAAATTAAAGCAGAACTGAAGTTGCCAATAACTAGGCAAAGAGTGCAACAAATTTGCCGAAAGGATTTACATCTTCGATACGAAGCTAAGGTGCCAAAACCTAAGCTATTACGACGCCATAAAATGGCCCGACTTGCTTTTTACGAAAAATATAAATTTTGGGTAAATGAATTCCATAATGTCGTCCTTAGCGATGAGAAGAAATTCAATTTAGACGGCCCAGATGGAAATCAAAAGTATTGGCGAGACCCCAGACATCGCCGGTTGACTTGCCACAGACGCAACCATGGGGGTGGGTCTCTTATGGTTTGGGCGGCTTTCAGTTTCTTTGGGAAATCGCCAATATGCTTTGTACCAGGTCGCATGAATGCGGAAATATATACGGATCTCTTGGAAAGTGAGCTTATACCATTTTCTGAAGAGTTCCATAGCGAGGATTTTGTGTTTCAACAGGATAACGCTCCTATACATGTTGCACGGTATACGAAGATGTTTCTGGAATCCAAAAAAATCCCCTTGATGCAGTGGCCTGCTATAAGTCCAGACTTAAATCCGATTGAGGATCTTTGGGGTATCCTATCAGCTAAAGTTTTCGGAGGTGGAAGGCAGTTCGAGACCTTAAAGGACTTAAAGGAGGCAATTGTTAAGGAATGGGCAAACATTGATAAACCTGTCCTGCAGAACTTGGTTAATTCAATGCCTAGACGGTTGCAGTTAGTGGAGCAACAAAAGGGAGACACTATATCATACTAAAAAAAATACTAAAGATATAATATGAATGTATTTAATACATTTTTACTTATCAACTCAATTTTGCACAAATATCAATTTTCTATGAACAATAGTTTCAAGTTATTTTCTAAATATGGAACAATTTGTTATTAAATATTTTTTAGGCTCATTCATTTTGTACATTTACTACCTACTTAAAAAAAATAAATATACAAATTTAACATGAAGTTAAAAAAAAAACAACAAAATCTCGATGCACATATATCAATTTTACTGAGGTACATAGATGTGCCCAACTCCTTTATCCTTAAAAGATATTAAAAGTATGTATTAAAATGTTTTGCATGCATAGGATCCTTTTCGAGTGATTGGTTAGAGAAACCATTATCGTTCATTCGTCGCTTGACTTTAGCTGGCGACCGACTAAAAAAGTCCAGGTGTATACATAAACGGGGTCATTGCACCTTGACAACCATGATTATTGTTTCTTTTTTAAGACTTATTATTATATGCAACCTGTTGCAAATTAAAGCTAATGTAGCGTAGACCTTCCAGACCTTCAGATAAATCTCCTATCGGGTGACATAAAAATGAAGGCCCGTTTCACAACAGAGTTAAGTTCTTAAGATCTTTTGGTAGCATTCTTCTCGATACAATATCGGCTGGGTTTAATTTGGTAAATATTTTCAGCTATTACTTTAGTGCAGTGGTCGGCACACACATACCATCACAAGTTTGCCTTGCATTAGTGTGAGTGTAACAAACACGAAGTTTGCGCGCGGCGTGCTGAAGCGAGACGTTTCTCTGCTTTGCACTGAGATCCTCTGCCGCAGCAACAAAAAAGCGAGCCGAAGTTGAGAAAAAAATGACCCGAAGACCCATGCCGAAGTCACACGAACATGTACGTTATACGTGAGCGAGCAGAGGATGGGCAGAACACTTCCCTATGCTCACTAGATAGGCCGCTGCCGACCACTGCTTTAGTGGCCCGATTTTCTGAATTTGTCCTACTTTGTTCACCACGAATGTATTTCATCTACATGCATGAGAAGCCAACCAATTCTACACTATTGCCGAGTCAGTGAAATATCGAACACTTGAGGCCTCTATGTGAATGCAAGATAGGACCCTCCTTATTAGCTTAGCTAACAGTATCGCTCCCTGCAGTTCTAGTCGGTGCAACGAAGTGACCCTTACCGCCCTTTGATTTCACCGTTACCAAGTGCACAGCGATCTACCCCTGTACTATTGACTCGAGCTTAGACGGCTTCTCCATAAGCTCGATATGAGGCGTCCGAAAATCCGTATATCTCAAAAGACTCCACCTCATTTGCGCCTGCAACAACTGATTAACTGATTAACAACAACTCCTTAATGAGCCATAATCCATCCCAATACTTAAGCCATTGTGTTTTAAGGCTGGGTGGCAATTCTTCCTCCCACTGCAGCTTTGAGCTAACTGTTGCACTTACTTCTGGATTAAGTCTAAACTGAAAGGTGTCGTCCAACTTATTCATAACACTTTGATGGCTTTGTCAAAACAAAGGTTATACGCTTCCATTCGGCCTTTTTTTTTGATAACTTCTCCCGCACTTGTAAAACTCAAATCTTCCGCCTCTTAAAAGATTTTTGTATTTTTGTTAAAAGCTGCAGCAATTCTTTTGGAGATTCTGCTTTATATGATCCATGTAAAATGACTTTATAACAGACTTGGGTGCCCTAGGATGTTTATCCGCGTGACAACGCACTGCTAAGAGTCTAAAAACCTGTATAGGAAGCTGCTGGCTTCTGCGCCGCTTCTACCAAAACCTGTCTATAAATTAGACTTCTGCATGAATGTACTCATTTGTAGAATAACAGATCTGTACAGTAGTATAGTGTTCCTAAAAATATTGCACTCATTCTTTACTGTACAGCAGTGGTCGGCAGCGGCCTATCTAGTGAGCATAGCGAAGTGTTCTGCCCATCCTCTGCTCGCTCACGTATAACGTACATGTTCGTGTGACTTCGGCATGGGTCTTCGGGTAATTTTTTTCTCAACTTCGGCGCGCTTTTTTGTTGCTGCGGCAGAGGATCTCAGTGCAAAGCAGAGAAACGTCTCGCTTCAGCACGCCGCGCGCAAGCTTCGTGTTTGTTACACTCACACTAATGCAAGGCAAACTTGTGATGGTATGTGTGTGCCGACCACTGCTGTACAGTATACTCTATAGACCAGAAAAAGAGAGCACAAACTTTTTCAGTGTACTCACTTCGAGTGATAACAGTATATGGTTGTGCTCTTTGTGAGTGAGTACTACAATTGTATTTTTTAATACGCTATACTGCTTGTGTGTTAACTGTGTACAACTGTGCAGATGTGTGCAGAATTTTTTTAATAAGAGCATAAACATGGATTGTAAGGAAAAAGACTCTTGTGCAATGAACGCACAAGAAAATGTAAGTTTTTTCATAGTATATATGTTTTGAAACAAAGTATATGTGTTGTTTTATATGTTTGTGATTGTCTTTTGTATGTTTGAGGTTATTTAGCGCCAGAGCCTCAGGCAAAAACAGTGATTGTCAAAAATATGTAGTATGTATACTAAAACAAAATTGTTTGCAATCAGACGGTAACGCTGGACACACCAACTAAATCGTCTTTTAAAGAGTACGCTGCCACAACAAAATCGAAATTACTAGCTGGTGAGCTTAAGCTTCACGCACCTTTTGACGTCTGGTTACTAAACACGGCATAGAGAAGACTGATGCAATAGCGTGAAACATATGCAGAAATATTTAAAAATTTGAGAAAAGCACATCAAATTTAGTCAAACACAAATGCTACATTATGGCCAATAGCCGAAAGCGCAGTCTTCCTGTCGTTGATGTACCCTCAGAAACAAAAAGAAATGCACCAAACTGGCAACGGAGTGTACAATAAAGAATGGTCGACCGTTTAATCTAATTTCGGACTCTGGATTAAAAAACTTAGCACAGTTTTTTGTTTCTATTGGTGCAAAACTAGGGGATAACGTCAATATTGACTCCGTACTGTTGAATCCCACTATATCGCGATTCATCGGTGCGCTCTATGATTTTCACTTCAATAAAATAAGAATCGAAATTCAAGAGCAGAAACAATATGGATATTTCATAAGTTCAGATATCTGGACAGACGATTTCTTTAAATCTTATATTTCACTGACTATGCATTACGTCAAGAAGGCACCCTTAAAAACCGTTGAGAAATCAATGGTGAAATAGCAGTGAAAATGTTATTGAAATATATGAAATATCAACATTTCTAAGGTAAGGAAATAAAAAACAAAATAATGCAAATTGTACGTGATGTGATTTGGATGTGATTTACTGATGGACGATCCAATAATTTTTACCGACCGAGGAGCTAATATGAAAGCAGCATTTAACGGATCACTTGATCCACAATGTGATTTGCAAAGTTGTGTATGAGTTACCAGAATTGCTGGATCTGGTTAATCGCTGCAGCAAGCTTGTTAAGTATTTTAAAAAATCTGGACAAAACTGGAACTTAACAAGCACCCTAAAAAGCTACTGTCCAACTCGCTGGAATACTATATTAAACCTTTTCAAGTCGGTTGAGTTAAATTGGATGAAAATTTCGCAGATTTTGGTGGAAAAAATGAATTATCTAGATTTACGGATATAAATTTAATTAATATTACTGGAATGGTGGACTTTCTTGCATTTTTCGAAGGTTGCTCCAAAAGCTGGAGGGTAGCAATTATCCAACATGGCACTTGACTGTTCCACACATTAACAACTTATAAAAAATATCCTCACCAATTGACAATGATATTGAAATAGTTAAAAAATGCAAACTTTCGTTTTTACAATACTTAGATTCAATAGTTATAGAAAATTAAAAAAAAATTTCACAACATTGCCCTGTATTTGTTTAAACCTACTAATAAAGTAACTAAATTCTCAGAATTAAAAAAAGGAACAAACTGCTAAAGACATAAAAGATATATATAAAAAATATCCAAAATGATGACATAGAAAAATTATTTAAGCCAACACAAGACATCGATAATATGTTTGAAGATTTTTCAGAACCCATTCAGAGCACTAATATTTTATCATATGTTTGGGAAGAACTTCAAACATATGTGAACAGCGCCTAATATAGTATATACCAAACTTTCAATATTAGTGTAGAATAAGTCCTTTTTTATAATGTTACCAGACTCTACAAATGTAAGGTAGTCGAGACAGAGTCGTACTCAAGAGCAGAACGTGCGCAGAACACTTATAGTTATAATTTCTATATGTAACCTTATATCCAACACAACTATCCTAAAATAAACCTACACCACTCGAAAAGCTACCCTTCTCAGTTCAGAAGTGGGATCAGTGTGGTTGGATATGTGTGAAGCGGAGGAGTTGTGCCAAGAACTCTAAGAAAGCAGCAAGAATCGTCGGCGTGGAAAGTTTGCAATCAGATGTGTTCCCAGGTCTATGTAACAGCTTAAATTGCAAATTACGGATGTGTTCCAGTTCTACGTGGCAGGCGGATTCAAGGAAAGCAGATCGGGAATCTTAGTGAACCCGTGGAGTCAAGCACATCAGTTAGATCAGGATTCTTAGTGAGTCTGTGGCCGCAGAAGTCTCAAGAGCAGCAGAAGTCTCAAGAGAAGCCAAAGCACATACACACAAAGCGGTTGTGAGTATTGGTGAATTTTACAAGTCGATGCAAGTCAGAATTTTCTAGAAGCCGGAGCACATACATGCATACAAGGAGTTTGTGTGTATTGGTCAAGGGAGAAAGCAGATGCAGAACTTTGTGAGGTACATATAGTTGTCTCGCTCGCAAAGAGAACTGCCAACCTAGTCGCTAAAACAACATTAAAATGCCGAAAATAGCAGATCTTAAAGGCGACGTGTTAAGATTCCTGCTGAGATCTATAAACGTGTCAGTTTCGGGCACCAGAGCCGAATTGGTTCAAAGACTAATACAGTTTGAACAATCGGAGGACGTAGAACTGCCAGCAGCAGTGGGTATCAACATGCAGCAAGAAGAAGCGATGTCAGCACAGTCAGCGGCAATTTCACAATTGCAAAACGAGATGAAGGAACTAAAGGACATGTTAGCTCAATTAGTTACCGTTCAAATGGGAAACGCAGCACCAGCACATGCAGGAACTCAACAACAGCACCAAATAATCGATTTGGATATCAACGAGATTAACAACAAGAGCATTCCTGTACAGGCTACGAACAACGTGAGGCAAGCTTCAGTCAAGGAAATTGCCAACACCTTGCCAGAATTTGATCCCAACGACGACAACGCCATTTCAGTCAATCAGTTCATCGATCGTGTCAACAAAGTGGTTGATGCCTACCAGTGGGACGAGAAGTTCCTGTTACTCGCCATTTATACAAAGCTAAAAGGTCCAGCCATTCTACACACTACGTGGAAAAACTTCGCCGAAGCTATAAAGGACGAGTTCGGCGCTAATCCAGACGAAGCAGAAGTGCATTTCAACATGGCCAATGCAACCAGGCGATCAAAGGAGGCGGTAAAGGAGTACTGTTTCAGGATGTCAGCCCTTGGGGTGCGCTACAAGCTCAGCGAGGCAGCGATCATCAGATATGTTCGCGCAGGTCTACAGCATCGTGAATTGCAAAACAGTATTGCAGCAATTCATTTCGCCACAATGAAACAGCTTCGTGATGCAGCCGAATCGTATTTCGTTAATCGATGTCGGCCAAATACGAGCAAGAAAGAGTATATTCACCGAAAGCCAGCAACTTCGAGCAGAAACCAGACAGCGATGTTAAACCACCAAGGACAAAGGAATCCGTTATATGCTACAACTGCGGAGAAAAAGGACACTTTGCCAATTCGTGTCCAAAGGAGAAGAAAAAGTCACGCTGTACCAAATGCAACAAGTTCCACGAGCCAAATGGAAGTTGTCAAGCCACCAATGTCATGCGTTTAGGAGCCGCAAATCAGGACAAACTTTTCACTAGGAAAATCTGCGTACACTCGCACGATTACATCGCCTTCATCGACACGGGTAGTCAAGCCAGTCTCATCCGAAAATCGGTTGCCGAGCAAATAAACGCCAAGCGCCACAAGTGCTCTATGAAGATTAGAGGCATTTGCGGAGGTTCATGTATCCTCACAGAAGCGATGACTGTGGATATGGATATCGATGGGAAGACGATTACAGCGAAAGTGTATATAGCAGACAACGATCTATTGCAGGAGGACTTTCTGTTGGGACAGGACGTAATCATCTCCGCTCATCTCGAGCTCAACTTTGAGTCAGGCGATTCTAAAATCAAACGAGCAGTCCATCAGCCGACAACCCCTGTAAGCACCAATATCGGGAAGCTGCTAGAAAATTTTCAGAACGACAAAGAAAGTAAGCAGATGCGCAGCTTACTGGAGAACTTCGCCGATGTTTTCTCGACAAGATTGGAAGGCATAGGAAAGACGAGCGTGGTCAAAGCAGACATCACCGTCGAAAGCAATCAGGTAGTAGCACAAGCCCCATACCGAGTATCCGAGCCAAAGAAAGAAATCGTAAGCAGAATGGTCGACGATCTGCTAAAGCAGGACATCATTACGTTGTCAACATCAGAGTACGCCAGCCCGGTGGTGCTCATCAAGAAGCCGAATGGTAGCGATCGAATGTGCGTCGATTACCGCCGCCTAAACAAGCTGATCAAGAAGGAGAATTTTCCAGTGCCAAACATCGAAGAACGTCTGCAGCAGGCGAAAAGATTTTAGTACTTCTCATCCCTAGACCTCAACAGTGGATACTATCAGATAGAGATAGTCCCAGAGAGCCGAAAGTTTACTGCCTTCATCACCACAGATGGATTATACGAATTCAAGCGACTTCCGTTCGAATTGAAGAACGCACCTGCGGTTTTTAATCGACTCATGGCAGAGTTACAAAAGAGAGTGCAGAAAGGCGACATGATACACTACATGGACGACATCCTTATTGGCAGTCAAACATTTGATGAGATGTACGAGAAGTTTGAGAGGATCCTGAAAGTTTTAAAGGAGTGCGGATAAACGTTAAACCTGGACAAATGTGAGTTATATAAGCAGTCAATAACATTCCTTGGTCACAAGATACACGTAGAAGGAATCAGTCCTGGAGAAGTTAAGACGAACGCCATCAGAATGTTCCCGAAACCAGCCAATGTTACCGATGTGAGAAAGTTTTTGGGTCTCACTGGTTATTTCCGAAAATTCGTTGCTGGATATGCCATCATTTCAGCGCCATTAAGAATCCTATTGCGCAAGGATCAGCCGTTTTCGTGGAAAGCGCCACAAAAAGAAGCCTTCGACGAATTAAAAAAATGTCTAATATCAAATCCAGTTGTCACCAGCTATCGTCTAGACGCAGAGCATGAACTACATACCGATGCCAGCGCCGTTGGTTTAGCCGGAGTTTTGCTACAACGTGAGGAGGACCAGCTGAAACCAATCGCTTATTATAGCCGAGTTACTTCTAAGCCGGAGAAAAATTACCACAGCTACGAACTTGAGGCTCTAGCCGTCGTGGAATCGTTGGAGCGATTCAAATACTACATTTATGGCAAAAAGATAAAGGTTATCACCGACTGCAATGCCCTAAAGACGTCGATGGAGAAACGAGAACTGATACCCCGGATTGCAAGATGGTGGTTACGCATTCAAGAATTCGACATAGATATTGTTCATCGAGCAGGAACACAGATGAACCACGTAGACGCACTCAGTCGAGCTCCGTTCGAAGATGCTCGAGAGATGGATACCGCAAGTCTGAAAATAGCAAAAACGATAATCGACGAAGAGGACTGGCTATTTTCCATACAACTACAGGACGAGAAAATACAGAAAATTGTCGCAAACATGAAATTGGAAAAGAAATCTGAAAGCGACGAGTATGTGATCGAGCAAGATCGCTTGTTTCGAAAACATGGCAACAATTTATTATGGGTTGTGCCGAAGCAGTTGAGATTCCACATTTTACATGAATGTCACGATAAGGCCGGACATATGAGCACGGATAAGACTATGGCAAGAATTCTAAACTTATTTTGGTTTCCCCGAATGCGAAACTATGTTAAAAGCTACATCAAGTCCTGTGTGGGCTGTGCGTTTTATAAAACATCAGGTGGACGTCAGGAAGGTCAGTACCACTACGATGACATTAAGCCGATTCCCTTTTCCACGATACACATGGACCACCTGGGGCCATTTCCAAAGACTTCCAAGAGAAACGAGCATATTTTGGTAATAGTCGATGCATTCACCAAGTTCACCATTGTACGAGCGGTGAAAAGTACAGCCACTAAACACGTCCTGGATGTCCTGCAAGATGAAACCATCTACCTGGAAATGCCAGATCGAATTGTAACAGATCGTGGTACAGCATTTACATCAAAATATTTCGATAAGTACTGCAAATTAAACAATGTTAAGCACATTTTAAATGCTGTAAGAACACCCAGAGCCAATGGTCACGCAGAGCGCACAAATCGCATCATTTTGTCAATGTTGTTGCCTTCCAATGACATCGATAAGCGTTGGGATGACAATACCCGATCAATCCAGTGGAGCATTAATACCATGGTAAATAGTACTACTAAATGCTCTCCCTTTCAGCTCCTGTACGGGTATGAACCTCGAGATATCCTGAAGAACGCGATAACCAACATCATTCAAAGCCAAGACCAAAAGATGCTAACCGATGCGGAATTGGATCAACTTAGAGCAGATGCTGCGACAACTGTCAACGATCACCGAGCTGCCGCCAAGAAACGCTACGATGCCAAGCATGCGAAGCCAACTGTTTACAGCCTTGGAGACCTTGTGCTGGTCGAGAATGAGCCATTCAGCACGGGCACATCACGCAAATTGGAGCCGCGCTATAAAGGACCTTTTATAATCAACAAGGTCCTGCCGAACGACAGATATCTTGTAGAAGATATCCCTCACGCACAACGAAAGCAGAGACACTACAAGTCGGTGTATTCGTCCGACAAGATGAAGCGCTGGTGTGAGCTGCCACCGGAGGAGCCCGATGAAGATGACGACTTTGAATATGATCCACCCCATGAATCCTGCGAGGACGCAGAGATTTGTCAGGAGAGGCCGACTGTGAACAGCGCCTAATATAGTATATACCAAACCTTCAATATTAGTGTAGAATAAGTCCTTTTTTATAATGTTACCAGACTCTACAAATGTAAGGTAGTCGAGACAGAGTCGTACTCAAGAGCAGAACGTGCGCAGAACACTTATAGTTATAATTTCTATATGTAACCTTATATCCAACACAACTATCCTAAAATAAACCTACACCACTCGAAAAGCTACCCTTCTCACATATAAAAATGTAAATAAAGCTTATAGTGAAGATTTCGATGTTTTGCAGTGGTAATAAATTAATTAAGACCGTTTTCCTCTGCTTTATTAAATTAGCTGCAAGATACTAGCAGCTCCCGCGTGCAGCAGTGCAGCATCGGAAAGGGTGTTTTCTGCTTCCAAAAATTTAATTTAAGAAAAACGTTCAAAAATTGTCACCACTGATGACATGGTAAATAAAATATTGTTCCTTCATTTCAATATTAATAACTTAAATATAGATTCTTTAATAACATAAAATAATTTTTCAAATTAGTTTTAATAAATATTATAATAATTTCTAAATTCTTTATTTTATAATAAATAAGTACATTCGAATCAAAAATGCAAATCAATTATACCAGAACTATATACTCGTATGTATCTATGTACCAGTTTTTTCACTCATTGTTCAGTAAGTCAACTACACATCAGTGCGTTGACTACTGCACCCCAATTTTGCTGTACAACTATGGAATGAGTAAGAACACTGTCAATCAAAACAGACAATACTATTCTACTCACTCAAATAAAATCATTATTAAAATAATACTCCGTGTTATATTCAAAAAGGTATGTTTGTACCGTCAGTACCTGTAACGTTCGCAGATAAACATCGTTTAGTAACGGAGTTCGACAAAAAAAAGGCAAAGACAAAAATTCTGATTGTTCACTGTTTAAGTCAAAGGTTCAAAGTATTATTTCAGCTATATTCTGGTCATGGCCTACGAATGGTTTAGCTGTTATTAAGCCGTAAGAAGGACCTATAAAAATTTGGTACATTGACCACGATTTCCTTAAAACTGTGTTGTGATGGCAAGTTTCCAAGTTTGGAATCAATTGGGTTAATATTAATAAAATGCTCCGGGTGACTGGTTTAATAAATCTATAACACGAAAAGACGCTTTCTGCGATAAAATCGCGAATGTTTATACAGATTGGTCAATTAATTAATATAGTGACATATCCATAGCACCACATACTCCTATGTACATGTCCACACACCTACTCATACATGCTCAGATTACGTAGTCACCCTCGAGACACCCTGTAAGAAATAAGAACCCAAATTTAATTGTCAACAAGCCAATGGAAAATTACAACAAGCCAATTATTACCAAACTATAAGCAGGCCAAAGAAAAATTACCATAAAAAAAAACCACAGTTTATAGACAAAACAATTAGAACGAGCCGCTGTTCAGACTATCGGCACGTTCTTACAATTCAGGATGCTCAGATTTCGGGACCCAAGTCCAAATTCAGAGTCACTCAATAACAATAAGTCCCACTCACAAAAAGCTCTAAAGCCCAAAACCGAGGTATGATCGTAAATGAAGTAGGAGTTAGAGAGCGAGTTCAGTTTGAGATTTGTCAATAGTGTTAAGTTGTGACGCCGTGCCGAAAATGCTATGTACGGCTGTCATCGTAAGAGGGGGTCTTGGGAGTAGGTAAACGACTGAAGTTCAAAGATAACAGTTTAGCCTTTAATTTATTAGCTTATAATGTGTACACTTCACTCTTGATCATTAATTAACTTTACAAAAAAATGGGTCGCAATGGACAGAAAGTAAAAGCAGACGATGTTGTTCCGGTCGCTGAAGCTCGTAGTTCTCTTTTCCTTCTCGCAAGCTCTGTTGAGTTGCCAGATATCCTGACCTTCGTCTTCAGTTGGCAGGGCTATCAGCTGTGTATACGAACCAAGTACCGTGGGACTCAACATGCCGCCAGCCAATACGAAATCAGCATGATACATGTGTTGTTCAGGATTCTGGATCTAAATTCCCTTGTACTCGTAGCGGCTAAGACAAAGAGAAATGACATACGGATGCAATTGATTACCAAGGGAGCAACAGCTGGTTCATATTAGCATAAGATCGGCCTGCGACAAAGCTTGGAGATGGAGCGTTTTTGACTGCCTGATTTTGTTTTCAGTGTTACAACTCGAACCAGGATGGAGACTGGTAATTCTACCGAGCGTCCATTGCGATGGAGGCAGTTGATCGTCCTTAATGAGTACTAATTCATTGATTTCAAAATTCTCCTTTTCCTGACACCATTTTGGGCTCGTTTGAAGATGGGACAGCCAATCTCGGCACCATTGCGTCCAAAACTGACGGATCAAATTTTGATGAGACAGAAATTGCTCACGGATCGACGAGTTTTGAGGGCGACAATGGGCAGGTGCGAGCAGGGTGTCACCAATGAGAAAATGTGCCGGCGTGAGAGCTTCTAAGTCGTCTGGATCAGCTGTTAGCGGACAATGTGGCCGAGAATTTAGGCAAGCTTTAATCCTGATGAGCACCGTTGCGAGTTCCTCATAAGTTTATTTGTGACTTCCGACAATCCTTTTTAGGTGATGCTTGACGGACTTGACCCCGGCCTCCCAAAGGGTTCCAAAATTGGGGGAGTATGGCGGAGTGAAATGCCATGTAGGGCACGTAGCGTGGTCGCGATCCGCCTGTGGTGCGCTTGCTAATAACTTATTGGCGCCAATGAAATTTGTTCCGTTGTCGCTATACATATGTTGAACTGGTCCTCGGCGACCAGTAAACCAGTAACCGCTTATAGGTGAACTGCCTTTGTAGCCAAGCAGACGAAAATAGCGGTGTATCCCTTGTAAGTACTTGTCCCACGAAGCCGTGCTGCCTTGACCGACGCCGGTCGCAATGAATGGGCGGTTCGGTGGGTTGACCCTGTGTACCGGGAGGTCGCCCATCAATTGACTTCCGATGCTAGGTGACGCGCGGAAGCACGTGATGCATTTTCGAAGGATTGTTCGGACGGCTTGTCTTCCATTTGGAATCCAGAACTTATACCTCGTGTGGGCTAGAGTAAGATGAGCGCCGCCATGCAGGGTAGCTTGATGGGAGTTCTGAATTACCAGCTCTGCAAAGAAATGACGCTGCGGTAAGATGATTGGATGTTTGCGATCGAAAGAAAGGTTGGAATGTTTGAGACGAACGCGAACGCGTAAGATGCCGTCGTCAAGAAAGGAAGTGAGATTTCTTAGGATGCTCTTCGGAGGCTGACGATTTTCTGCGAGAATCGCGTGCATGTCGGATTGAAAGGTTTCGGCTTGTACTATTTTCACGACGCAGCGAAGTGCATTGTCCAGTTCCTTTGGCGACAGCTGACTGTAAGATCTGGTTCTCTTCGATTGAGTGTTGTGACAAAAGCGCAGTATGTATGCTATGACTCGAACGAGTTTGGAAAGGTTGGAATGTTTGAGACGAACGCGAACGCGTAAGATGCCGTCGTCAAGAAAGGAAGTGAGATTTCTTAGGATGCTCTTCGGAGGCTGACGATTTTCTGCGAGAATCGCGTGCATGTCGGATTGAAAGGTTTCGGCTTGTACTATTTTCACGACGCAGCGAAGTGCATTGTCCAGTTCCTTTGGCGACAGCTGACTGTAAGATCTGGTTCTCTTCGATTGAGTGTTGTGACAAAAGCGCAGTATGTATGCTATGACTCGAACGAGTTTGGTGTAAGTTGAAAACCACTCAATGATATCAATGTCTACTTGGGTGGTGTGCAAACGAATCCGAAAAGGTTTTGCTTCTAGGGACTGATCATCAAACTTTATTCCCGATCATGTTGGGGAATAACGTTTCCTATGATTGTAAAATTAATTTAGAAATCAAAAGAACCCCAAATATAATAAATCCCACAAGTTAATGATTCTCAGATGTCGAATATTTTCAAACAGACTTTTTTTTTTTCGCCCCAGAATGTTTAACTGGTAAATTTTTTCAAGATCTCTCCTTTCTACAAACGGGTCATAAACATATCATAAAAGGGATTCAAGCAAGAGCTACCCGAACATGCGCACCTGTCTATTACCTGACCGGAATAAAAGGGACACATGCACAAGTCTGAAGGCGCACGCCCATTGACAAAATCATGAGCCTCACGCCAACGACCTCACGGCTAAGTGCGAGCTCTAATACGTTCCCATAATAGGGGTTGAAATCACGACCGCGCAACAACTCGCAAGTAGCCGACATATCTCAGTCAAGGAAATATTTTCCATTCTCCGTACCTGTAATTTTAACTCGAAATAAAATGTCAGAAGTTTATTTTGTACCATAAAAATACATTTATTCATTTACATTTATTTATTTTGGTATTGCGAACATTTTTTTTTATATATAGAAATTAATTTTCTGCTATGATTCCGGCGATTTGCATAGAAGAAGCAGGCGCACGTTTCCGACGTCATTTCTGGATTACAAAATGTAAAGCGTTCACCACAATTCGTAGTTTTGAGGTCATGTCCACCTCGATTCATGAACATAGTTTTTGTGTTTAGAAGGTATTGAAAATGCTGACCAATTATCTCTCCTTTAAATTGTTCAATAAATTGGTCAATTTCCTCATGAAACTTAATTTGGTTAATTTTGTTTTCTTGCACATCCTTACACATCTAGTCTCAACTTTAAAATAATGTATAAAAATTATTTTATTGTTTTGAAGCTACTTTATAAAATGTCAAAATAATGTATGCATTGTTTAGAGCACAAACCCCGCCCTTAAGGTGTGTTTCACAATAGGGAAACCGGTTTCCTTTAAACCTGTTTAATGACGGACAGCCCATTTCCTCGACATTAATGAGCTGACGACTCCCAAAAAACGTCTGTAGAAATCGTTTCTTTTCCACACCTTTACAAATAATTTGTTTTCCGCTTGTAATTGTCCTTAGATACTTTCGAGTTTGTGGAAAACTATTTTCTCCATCGTTCCAAAAAATGTTGTGATGTGTATTGGTTAACCAAATTGCAGTCTTTCGAGATTTTGTATTTAGCAAAGTAAAATCATATGGTGGTTCTATTAAAAAACTATTATTCAAGTTTGGATCTTTTTCGAATACAATTCCAATTTCCTTTAGAATAAAATTATTATTATTATCAAAGAAACCTTGAACATCAATCGAAACAGTATCTTTCAACATTTTTCTAAAGTTAAACAACTCGTTGTACTAGTCCGTTTAGTGCGTTATATTCAACTAAACGGTCTTGTATGAGGAGACAATAATCTTGGGTATTTTCATGACTTGGTGTCTTTAGTTCTATTGAAATTCTCACATCAATAGGACCAATTTTACTGATTCATTTTGATATGAAAGATCAACCACAATAATAGGGGTCTTCAATTTAAATTCATTTTGGGTCAAAAATGGTTGTGATTCACGATTAACTAGATTGAAATCTTGTATACATTTCATATAGGTGAGCATACTACAATAATTCTTACTAAAATCAACATTCAGATTATCACATGGATATGACTCAGAATTCAAGTGAACTTTCAAGTTTGATAAGTTATTTGTGATAAGTTCTCCATTTAGTGTAAATCCAATTATGGCAAATCTTGGTTTTTTGCGGTTAGCTGACAATTTCACATTCCAGCTGTGTTGACTTCCATACCCCAATTTGGCGTTAACATATGAATCCCAACTCCGGAATGCGATTGGTAGGTTTACACCACTTTTAATAATATCGTACATCTTAATTTTTTGCAAAATCGCTCAGAGTTACATGGGGAATTTTCCACATTTTATTCGTAATTTCCAACTTAAAAGTTTGTTCATTTCTGGTTTGCTCAAACACATCACCAAGATTCTTAGTTAGCATCAACACTAGTCCATGCTTACAGTTTAACAAAACTTTTTTATAATCCTCAGCCAATCCCAACAAATTTTTTAATGGTACAGAAAAATTTTAATTGGGGATCCCGTAGAAATTTCGTCTCCACTGCTCCATCCAGAATTTAATAGATAGATAGATATACAATTTTTTTAGGGTAGTAGCCATACCGACATAGACTTGACACGTTAGACTCGTTGTATTTAGTTGTTACCTAGCAGTATTTTGATGGTTACTTTCTTTTTAGTCTTGCTTTTGGATGGTTACTTTTTGTATAGTACCTGTACAGTACTTGATTTTGGATGGTTACTATCTGTATAGTATCTGTAAAGTACTTGGTTTTAGATGATAACTAAATGTTAACAAGTATTATGAGTCGCTATAGTCTCTTATTAAGAACTATCAAAGTACACAAGTTAAAGTTTCTAAGATGTGTTAGCCAAACACACTTGCAGTGAACTATCATTACCTGACCGTCATCAAAGTCACATGCCCAAGACCCAAGGACATTGAATAAAATACTTCCCCTTCATTTGTACCTGGAGTTTTAATTACAGTCAGATACAAAATTTGTAGGATTATTCAATATTTCTTTATATATTTTATTGTTGTAAACATATTTCATTAAATTCATAATTAATTATATTTTATGTATATTTGTATATAATTAATTTTCTTACTTCAGCCCTCTGTAAGAAACATGTCGCTTATTAATCTTCGTTCCAAGCGTAGATTTTCGCTTGGTTCCCATAGATAGATGAAAAAAAGTTCTCACAATGTAATCTTTCTCAGATGCTGAATTATTTTTAAAGCATTCATTTGTTCCATCCCATAATAATATTGTAACATATTTCGAAGGCATCATTAGCTAGCATAGGAGCGCCTATCAATTTAATTTTTGATTGAAGTTTATGATAGAGGTGTTGGGACCTGGTAATATCGGTTTTTGTTGTCAACTATTTTTCTAGTTCTAGTTTTCTAATTCTATTCTATTTGTATACTATTTGTATGAGTAAGGCATCATTGTCTAAGATTCTGAATAAGTTTAATAAACTCTTTAATTACAATACTGATTAGCTGGTTACTAGATGTATACAAGTTGTTTACTAGCTGTTTAGTATCTGGTTTCTATATGATTAGTAGATGTATACAAGTTGTTTAATAGATGTATACAAGTTGCTTACTAGCTGTTTAGTAACTGGTTTATATATCTTTAATATCTGTTTACTTGATGTTTACTATTTATTATTAGCTGGTTACTAGTTGTTATTAACGTCTACGAGCTTTTATAGTCTTTTGTTAAGAATGATCAAAATTCCTTGATCACTAGACGACTTTCGATGTGAAGTAAAAACTTACACTCTGATTTTCAGTGTGTTTGCTATGTACGTAAGAAAGAATGCAAAGCCAAAATAGCTCAAGATTGATATATAGATCTTAGAGGAACATGTCCGATTATGTTGGGGGAAGATGTATCCTGTGATTGTAAAACTAGTTAAGATATAAATTGTTCACAAGTTGTCTAAAAGCTGTGTAGAAGCTGCTTTGATAAACAATTTTGATTCATAATTACAGATATTAAGAATATATGTTGGGGCGGTGCGGCTTGATCGATGAAATAGTTGAAGCCCCAAGATCGAGTGGTACCCAAAAAACACGGGAGTACTTTTGGGGTTTTTACGCGACGTGCGTAGGTGTTTATTCGTACACTTTGAAACATGAACTGCTTAAGCCTAACTTAACTTAAGCGCTCCAGAGCAGAGCGGAGACTTAGGGGAGAGATGGAGAGGGAGAGCGGACGGCAGTGCGAGCGCGCGAGATATAGAAATCTGGATAAAACTGCCGCTCGACACTGCCTCCTGAAATTAAACGCCCTTTTGGCGTGAACATTCTCCCCCCCCTTGCGAGGACACCCGTAGCAAGAACCTCAGGATAGTAGGCTCAGGAATATTTTGGAAGTATAGATCGGTCGTCTGTATGTAGGAGAGTGTGGTGGGCCTTTCCACACTTGTGGCAGTGATGACCACTGCGGCAGGAGTCCTTGGAATGATTGTGAGCCAAGCAATTGGAGCAGTACTTCTGGATATGTACTTCCTGAAGCCGATTCTGGGGGCTTAGCCGTAGAAAGTGGTGGCACTTCCGTAGAGGATGGATCTTTTGGCAGACTCGGCATTGGTAGGATTTAATACCTCGAGTACGTCTGCCATCCAAGGCGGGGTATGGAATCCAATATTCGGATGGAGTATTCTTAGGAGGAACTTTTTGTACGGAAACTTGCGTTGAATAGGACGAAATGATGTGTGGAACTGAGGCGGATACTGGCCTTGGAGGGTCGGATGGAATCGTCGGAGTAGTAGGACCGCTGTTTCGATGCAGCAATGTGTGATGCCGATCTTGGCAAGTGAGACAGTTGTGAGCGCTTGTGCAATCCCGGAATTGATGGCTACTTGCAAAGCAATTGGAGCACAACTGCTTCCTTTGGATATAGGCTAAGCGATCTTCTACCGTCATCTGTAGGAAGCGTGGACATATACGCACGGGGTGGTTATTCTTCGAACACAGATCGCAGCCTTTGGTTATCGGAACTAACCTTGTGTTGAAGGAATTTATTTTTGGAAATTCTGCCTCTCGATTTGTGTCTTTGGACTGGACGTGTTGGAAATTGGCAGATCGGAAGCTATCGACGGCCTCAAGAGTTAGATGGCGCTCCGTCAAATATGAATCAAGCTCAAGCCACGTAGGAATTTCGGCTTTATTTTGGATGGATTGCTCCCATAATGAGAGAGTGAGCTTTGGTAGTTTTGTCGAGCACATATAAACCAGGATAGGGTCCCAATTCTCAATATTAACACCGGAAATTTTTAAGGAAGTTAAGCAACCTTGAAAAGTGCGTTGAAGTTCCTTTAAGGCTGCTCCCGACTCCTGTGCTATGGATTGCACATTGAAAAGTGTTTTCAGGTGACTGTTCACCTGCAATCGCTTATTTTCGAAACGCTCAGTTAGGTTATTCCAGGCTGAGCGAAAGCCATCATTGGTGAGTGGGGATCTTGAAACTATGGAATGAGCTTCGCCACTAGTTTTTGAATTTAAATGGAATAATTTTTCAACGGGCGTTAGACTCGGATTGTCTATGTATATTGCCGTGAAAAGGTCCCGGAAAGTCGGCCAGCGAAGATAGTCGCCAGAGAAAACCTCTGTGTCGATAGGAGGGAGCCGACAGCCATAGGACGTGGAATTTTGGGACGGAGTTACTGGAGCTTGAGGTATTTGGGAGGAGCCTTTTTGGATTTGTTCCATCAGCTGCGCGGCAAATATTTCATAAGTGGAGTACGTTTGGTAATACTTGGACTTTAGTATGGATTTTGTTTCTGCGGCGCTCTCGCCTGCAGCTATAATGCAGTCGGAGCATATGTCGTATGCTGCCTTTGCCGTTTGCCACAAGGAATTGAGGTGATCGCGAGGGATTTTATAGGCGGATAACGTTTGTGTAGGAGCACCTGGAGCGTTCACAGTGGCCTCAAAGTGGATCAGACAGTCAGCTGTGGCCATAAATCGGGTTAAAGCGGATTTTACTGATGTTGCCATGACGTTAAATAATTTCGAATTTTAATTCAGATGTAAGGAAACGGATTAGAATCAAATTGGAATTTAGGAACCAATTAAGATTGTAAATATATACGGTCACACTGTAGGATAGGCAGAGTCAATAAATATTTATTGTATCGGATTGTCGGACTTATGTAAAGAATTACGGACTTTAATATTGTATGTTTGGAAGGAACACTTTTTGTGAGCTCTTGACCCACTGTGCACTGGCGATATACGGTATACGTATGTATGTACACTGTACGTATGTATATATGTGGGGTGCGAATAGCAGAATAACGTTGCGGGAATGGGAAAGACTTCGCTTATGTTTGTGTGTCGGTGCGTTTGTTTGTCACCTGCACAACTAAATTGCAAACGATTTGCTGGAGTAAATTTGTGGATATTGTCACTTTGTTTTTAATTTTAGAAATAGTTTAGCCGTATTTGTAGGTCGAGAAAAGTAGTTGGAGTGGACTGTATTAGAAAAAAGTAGTTCGAGTGGACTGTATTAGATTGTTTTTGTAAATATACACATGCAGCTGGAACACAGTAAAAAATAAAGAGTGCAAATCTTAAGGGAAAATTTTATGACCGGGAATTTTTTACTGCGGCTGAGTTATATTTTACACACGATTGGAATTGAAAATATATTTGACAAATATTTTCGTTGAATAGTAGCACTGAAATATTTACTGAAATTGTTTCAAGTGTGCAACTGTGGGCAAAGGAAACTGGAATATTGTCGGGCACAAGTAACGGAATTGAAATACATATATTAAGTGCCGTTGCGTCGGATTAATCTCTTTTGGATTTAGACAATATATCATACAGAAAGTTAGTCGAAATAGGGTTCGAAAAACTGGCTGTATGACCGGCAATTATAGTAAGCGGAACTTATCTGGAGTGTTTCAAGCCTGCTGGGACAAAATCAAAGGAAACTCCAGGAGAGGAAAGTCCAAAGATTTTGAAATCCTGCTCGAAGTGGACCAAAATGTTGGGGCGGTGCGGCTTGATCGATGAAATAGTTGAAGCCCCAAGATCGAGTGGTACCCAAAAAACACGGGAGTACTTTTGGGGTTTTTACGCGACGTGCGTAGGTGTTTATTCGTACACTTTGAAACATGAACTGCTTAAGCCTAACTTAACTTAAGCGCTCCAGAGCAGAGCGGAGACTTAGGGGAGAGATGGAGAGGGAGAGCGGACGGCAGTGCGAGCGCGCGAGATATAGAAATCTGGATAAAACTGCCGCTCGACACTGCCTCCTGAAATTAAACGCCCTTTTGGCGTGAACAATATATAATAATATCATCCACTTTAACTAGTATATTGTTAAAATAAAACATTTCCATTTTTCATATTCTTTCATCTTATGTAGGTATAATAAATGTAATCTTAACTACGATAGCTAGCCTTACATCCCATAACTATAGTTATTAGCTACAATAAAATGTCTAGAAAGAACAAAATATATGAATGTCCAAAAACCATTTAAAACTAACTATAATTGGGAAAGTAATTGAAATCGCTCCGGCGTAATACAGTAAAAAACAAAAATCACTGTGATTATACCATTTTCTATCACCATAACAAATGTGTATACCCACACCTAAATGACCAATTGTATCCTTTGTCCAAAAATGTCTGTGACTTTCACTTATAAATTTGTCACCGATAATTTAAATCCCATTAAGCAAACCACCCATTGCTAACCGTACCATAACCCCAGAGTCAAGTTGGTTACCTACAATAAACATAGGTGGTGGTGTAAAGGATTGCTAAAATGCCTCGACGCAGGCGCAAATGTCATAAAAAATGATCATAAAAATATAATTAGGAAAGTATTTTTTATTTGCGAACCATTTATAACTGTTACCAACAACACAAATAGTTATGTTACAAAGGATTTGCTTCAATGCCTCGACGCAGGCGCAAAGGTCAAGGTATTGGAAAAAAATTCATGGAATATTATCCCTTCATAAAAGAGGTCATATAATATATAATTAGGAAAGTATTTTTTATTTGCGAACAATTTATAAATGTTACCAACAACACAAATAGTTGTTACAAAGGATTGCTAAAATACCTTGATGCAGGCGCAAAGGTCAAGGTAATGGAATAATTCATGAAATATTATCCCTTGACCAAAAACGAAAGTTTCTTCTATTTGGATAATAAAAAAATATATATTAATTCAATACTTTGATTTTTCCATCAAAATGCTTGATAAATCTAGTTGTTTGATATTCTCTAACTAATTGAGTAATATGTTTTCATGTGCCTTTTTAATTTACCAAAAACAGTATTAGTCTTCTCTCATAAAATTTATCTTTTGGATCCCTCTAATTCCCCACCGGTGAAATATATGTTCCTCATATTTAATAATGATGGTTTGTCATAGATGGGTACTTGTAATTTATATTTAAGATACTTACATCCTTACATCCTTACATCCATCATGTAAACAGGTTTAGAATTGTATTGCGTGCTTCAACCCCTAGCCACACCCACCACTGTAACAGATTTCACTTTTCCAATGGCTGTTCCAGCTACCTAAACTGTACATTTCTTTTGATTTTCTCTTTTCCTTTCTAAGCAATGTACACAATTTTTAAACTGGTTCTGACCTCCCTCTTTAATGGCATCCTCGACTTTATTTTCGTTATATTTCTGATCTTTTCCTAACAGTAGGTTGTTAAACTTTTATTATTTTATGGGATTATTGAGCACCCGAAATCCCTGATATTAAGTCATAACATGTAACTAGCAGAATATAGTAAAAGACATCAGACTCTAAAAAGACTAGATTTACCTACAATTCAATTTACCATCTACAATCCCTGGAGAAGAGCTTAGTATTTGCAGTTTAATTTTCAAAT